>NC_051181.1:791488-1031487 GCF_013339695.2 Rhipicephalus sanguineus
CAAGCCACGCAAGAATCTCTTTTCACCATGCAATAAGGAAACAGTAGGCTGGCTAACACACGCGTTTCCTCTAGTTGAGATAAAATAGGCTTCCAAAAGTTCCCGTGCGGTGCTATCTTGGCTTCGCCCCAAAACTCCGATCGCTCGGAAATTCGGTGCGCACATGCAATGTCGGACATGCGCTGGTAAATGCGCGTTCTCTTTATTTTTATGGTCAATTCATGTTCCCTCGCACGAACGTTGATGCACCTTCCGGTCTGCCCGACATAAGAATTTCCACATGAAAGCGGAATCTCATAGACGACACCAACCGCGCAGGCTACATAAGGCATTTCGTGCTTCATGCCACACACTCCAGGACTCTTCTTAGCCGAAGAAATTTTCGGGCAGAGCTTTGCCAGCTTGCGCGGGGCTGAAAAAACCATCGGCACATCGTACCTGCCCGCAAACTTCTTCAGATTGTGGGAAGTGCGGTGAATGTAGGGCAACACTACAGGGCGGCCCGTGGATTGCGGCCCTGGTGTCTACCGGAATGGGGGGCTTTTGTCTCTCGCAGGAGAGCCTCTGCGACTGCCGCAACGAGCGTGCAAGTGTATCCGGCTTCCAAGACTAGCCGTACTTGATTTCTAAAACTGTCCTGCATAGCATGTGGGCATGACTTTCCAAGCGCAGACCCCAGACAAAGCTTCACTATCGCCCGCTTAACTAGTTTCGACTGTGCTGAATCATATGGCAGCAGTCCCTTTTTCTCTCGTGGGCTGTAAGACCAGCACACGTGAGTGTTTAAACAGTCTTAAATCTAAAAACTTCAACGAGTTATTGCAAGGGATTTCATGGGTAAAGGTCAAACCCTTCCAGCACTGCTAAAACGCGTCAAGGATTGAATCAAGAGACCTGTCAAGATTACAGTTAATGGGTTTCTTTAAAAGTATTAAAAAATCGTCTACATATCTAAAAACTTTGATAACATTAGTTGTCTCTAGGATGCTAGACAGAGAACGATCCACGTCCGCTAAAAATATGTTACACAAAGCAGGTGCCACACAGGACCCGATGCAAATCCCTTGTCGCTGCAGACAAAACCGGTTCTCATGGGCTACAAATGTAGAGCGAAGATAAAATTCAAGTAACGACATGAAGTCATTCACCGACATACCAGCGTTGTTTTGAAAGTCAATGGCCCCACCGGCTTCGATGCACCCACGTACAGCTACAAATAACTGGCTATGTGGAACAGAATAAAATAAATCTTCAACATCGACAGAGAACATATAGTCAATACGATGTTCCTCCTGCAGAAAACGCACAACATCGTCTGAGCTCTTGGTAGCAAAAGGGTCGTCGACTCGTTAACACACTTAAATTTCTCAGCAGGAATTGGCTTACTAGGTGCTGCCAAGATCCCTTTTCACTTATTATTGTACGAAACGGAACTTCCGGCTTGTGCGTTTTCGCAGTGAAAAAAACACTGAGTGTGTTGACTTTGCATGCAATAACGCCTCTGGCCAATTTCTCAAGCTGAAGCTCCTTACACAAGTTGGCTGCCTTTGTCTTCACGCAAACAGCGCTACTTTTAGCCTCCTTAAAATTCTTAGAAATGGCGTTCCTAGCCTTCTCATTGAAACTTACAGCATCTAAAACCACAAACCCACCCTCTTTATCGGCTTGAAGCAGTCTGAGATCATTGTCCCTAAAATGCTTCACAACGAGATCTGTCGGAGCCCGGCACTGACGGAAGTCCCTCTTGCAACACTACAACACTACAACGGCAACAACAGGGGGCCAACAACACTACAACGGCAACACTACAGGGGGCCGCCCTGTAGTGTTGCCCTACATTCACCGCACTTCTCACAATCTGAAGAAGGTTGGGGGCAGGCACGATGTGCCGATGTTTTTTTCAGCCCCGCGCATGCTGGCAAAGCTCTGCCCGAAAATTTCTTCGGCTAAGAAGAGTCCTGGAGTGTGTGGCATGAAGAACGAAATGCCTTATGTAGCCTGCGCGGTTGGTGTCGTCTATGAGATTCCGCTTTCATGTGGAAAGTCTTATGTCGGGCAGACTGGAAGGTGCATCAACGTTCGTGCAAGGGAACATGAATTGACCATAATTAATGAAGGGAACGCGCATTCACCAGCGCATGTCCGACATTGCATGTGCGCACCGAATTTCCGAGCGAACCGAGTTTTGGGCCGAAGCCAAGATAGCACCGCACGGGAACTTTTGGAAGCATATTTTATCTCAACTAGAGGAAACGCGTGTGTTAGCCAGCCTACTGTTTCCTTTTTGCATGGTGAAAAGAGATTCTTGCGTGGCTTGTGATCTGACAGTGAAAAGCGATTAGCGTTGTGACCACGTGACTGATGGCATATATTGTTGACGACGAAAAAAAATTGGCCGCGTATCTGCGTGCTTCGCTGCAAATGTCGTCTAAAGACGATAGAAGAGGCGCTTCGTCATATATGGACGCCATCTGGCAATACGTCGGGAAACATGAGTGCTGTGTTGCGGGCTGGTAGTCCCGGTGCAGCAGCAGGCGAAGACCGGCGGTGACCAACGCGACCGGCGGGGACGCCAGCCAGCCCGAACACGCGGTTTGGCGCGAAGCGCCGGAGCAGAAGAAACGTCCGCACTCAACGAGTACTCTCCGCACACTCTTTTATTTACACGTCGCCTTGCTAAAACAGGAATGCCAGAGCGGCGCCCCATGGCATTCGTACAGTGCAATACTGAACCGAAACCGAAACACAACAATGAGCTCGTGCAGAGGGCACGGAGGAAGGAAAGTTTCAGCGCAGCCGCATTTTCAGCGCAGCTTAATTAATAAACTAGGGTCTTTAGAATTACGTACCTATGTATTTTCTCATAAAGGAACACACCACCTAATACTTACCTAGTGATGTTGCGCCTCAGATATGCGCAATTTTTGCTTTTTGATCAACAATGTACACAAGTATGAACCTAGTCAGCCGTTCAAGATGGATGGCCCTTGGTCAAGTGGTTCAACCTTGGCCGGACGGCTGAATCGAGTGACGTGCCGACAAACAGAAAGACTGCGTGTAAGTTCCCCAAGAAAGACTATCGTCTTTAAAAATAAAGTTAGTTGAAAGTTTGCGCTCGTCCTTGTCTCCTGAGTCCGTGTTTTTATGTGTGTGCGCATCAATATTCTTTCCTTGCAAGTGACTGTACACCGTGACATTTTTGGCGTCCGCTGGACAGGACGAAGCAGTTCTCTGCCGCACAGGCACATAGCATAGGCAATGAACACGCGGACATTAGTCGAACTTGGAGAACGAGTAGGCTTGTCGGGGGCAGAGTTGAAAGAGTGGATGGCAGAGGAGCAAAAGCCTCAGCGTGATGAAAGGGCGTCTGAGCGTGAAGCTGCGAAGGAACGCGATCAGCTTGCCGTGGAGCGTGAGTAAATAGCTGCCGAACCGGCGTCCGCGGAACGAGCGCGAGCCGAAGCAGAGGAACGCAGCCTTCAGCTACGTATAAGGCTCGCGGATGTAGACGCGGCACGAGAGGACCGAACGCAGCAGGGAGAACCAAATGAAGGCATACAAGCGGTTCGTTCGCAGACGATAAATCCGCGCAAATTTCTCCCGCAGTTTGAGGATGCCCTAGACGCATACCTCAAGAGGTTCGAGTGCGTTGCGACCAGCCAAAGCTGGGCAACTCGGAATGGGCGATCGCGTTGAGTATGTGCCTGACTGGAGAAGCTTTGAAGGTGTATGGTAGACTGCCTCCTGAAGACTGTCTATATTACAGCAAGGTAAAGATAGCTCTTCTAAGGCGTTTCCGTTTCACAGCCGAAGGTTAGCGGGAGCGTTTCCGAGCATCGAAACCAGAGAACGGGGAGTCGGCTACCCAGTTCGCACCTAGAATGAAAGGGTACTTCGATAGGTGGATTGAGCTCTCGGAGACTCCCAATACATTCGATGGTCTGGTCGAGTTGGTCGCTAAGGAGCAGTTTTTATCTAATTGCAACAGGAAGTTAGTTACTTTCCTTCGCGAGAGAGAATGTTGCACATTGAACGCTACCACAGAAGCAGCCGATATGTTTATGGATGCTCAGCAACAGAAGAATTTGATATTCTTTAAGGAAGATTCGGAGGGAAGCAACACTCACAACCGAAAACCTGTCCGAGATGGAGAAACTACCATCACAAAGCGCTTCTTATGTGGCATACCGGGGCACATGGCTCCAAACTGCCGTGCCAAGATGAAAGCACCAGTTTGCGGGAAATGTTGTCGACAGGGGCATGAAGCGAAACAGTGCACAGAGAAAGGGTCACGACGGGACGAGGCATCTTGTCTTCTCGGAAACTCCCATCCCGCATCCGAAGATACGGCGAAATTAGGGCATCCTGAGCCTAAGTCTGGTGAAAGGACGACCGAAGAAGAAAATCAAAGGGCTTGTCTTGGTGACATCATAAGCACATTACATGACGAATACAAAGGAACTCATCAATTTAGCAACATGCCTGTGAGAAATGTTTGGTAAATGGGCACCAGGTCTTAGTTTTGCGTGATACAGGCAGCAATACGGTTGTGGTGAGCCGCAGCCTGGTGCCTCGAGAATCCCTTACCGGCGAACATCGGGTTGTGATACTAGTTGATGGGTCTACTCACGTTCTTCCAGAGGCCCGGATCACTTTGTCGTCACCTCATTTTACAGGAGAGACATTGGGAGGTGTATGGAATCGCCTATTTATGATGTGATCCTAGGGAACATTTCATGAGCTCGCGAACCGAGCGACCCCGACCCCACTTGGGTATGTTCTCAAGGCAGGACCCCACATGGGTATGTTCTCAAGGCGTACTTCAAGTAAATGGTTCGGCCTCGGGTGACTTACAGGCACGGGACGTTCTCGCAGTTGCTAAGGTCCCAAAGGTTACGAATATGCCAAAAGCTAACCTTGAGAAGGAGATCGTGACCAAAGATGTTCTTGAGAGAGCACAAAGAGAGGATGCTAGTTTGAAAAATTGCTTCCAGGCGATGAACCGAGAATTCAGTCATAAAGGAAGAAAATGGAAGTTCTACCTGTCGAAGGAACTTTTATACAGACGTTACGATTTATCAAGTGGGAAAGAATTCCAACAAGTAGTTGTTCCCGCTGCTTTTCGACAGCAGATTTTGGAGACGGCACATGAAAGTGCCTTAGCTCGACACTAAGGGATCAAACGGACCACCGATAGGGTTCTAGAAGCTTTCTATTGGCCCGGAATCCAAGCAGAGATTAATAGATTTGTAAGCTCGTGCGATAAGTGCCAGCGAACTGTGCCTAAAGGCAAGGTGGGAAAAGGTGGATTGGGCAAGATGCCTGTTATTCATACGCCCTTTGAAAGGGTAGCAGTCGACATCATCGGCCCCTTGTCACCCTCATCTTTGACTGGAAAGCGCTACATCCTGAGAGTCGTAGACTTTGCCACGCGGTATCCGGACGCAGTCGCACTTGAGAAGACTGATTCAGTGTCTGTTGTGGAGGGACTAATCCAGATTTTTTTACGAGTTGCTTTCCCACGCGAGATACTGTGTGACCGAGGTTCGTATTTCACACCAAGCCTAATGAGAGAGGTCAACGATCTGTTGTCTATTAAACAACTGCGAACTACCCTGTACCACCCGATGAGTAATGGGTTGGTTGAACGGTTCAACGGAACTCTGAAGCTAATGTTAAGAAAGATGTGCCAGGAAAAGCCAAAGTCTTGCGAAAGTTATTTGGCTCCCCTCCTTTATGCTTACCGGGAAGTCCCACAAGCTAGCCTAGGATTTTCTCCCTTCAAGGTGCTCTACGGCCGGCACGTACGAGGCCCTCTCACTTTGCTGAAGGAACTGTGGACCGAGGATAACCTCGACGGGGAGGTGAAAACTACCTATGAGTATATCCTCAAGTTAAGGGAAAAGCTGGAAGCGACGGCAAGACTTGCTCATGAGAAACTCAAGGTGGCACAAGCGTATCAAAAGAAACATTATGACTTGCGCGCTTCACGTCGACAGCTAAAGGTGGGAGACAATGCACTCATCTTGCTGCCGACAAGTCACAACAAGCTGTTACTACATTGGAAAGGCCCTTTCCGTGTTCTTGCAAAACACGATGACGTCGATTATCTGTTGGACCTTGGACACAAGAAAAAATTGTTGTATATAAATATGCCTAAGGCATATAGAGATCGTGAACCAACATCCCAAACAAATGTTCTAGCCAACTTCGTGGCAATCGAAGACTCAGGCTTCCCAAGTGAGATCCACACGCTTGAGGGGAAGCATGACGACAATGTCTGTGTGCCACTGTGTAAGGAGTTAACCAGTGCACAACAGCACCAGGTGAACGAAGTCCTGAGAGACTACAAGGAAGTTTGTAACACGAAAGTGTTTTATGCCGGGCTCCACCAAGGCATCAGTGACGTATTTCCGTCACGGAAATGATGTCCAAAACATTTACACTATCAGGTGGTAAAGAAAAAAGGGTTCCGTCAACGGGCATTGAACCCACGACCGCTCGGTCCGCTACAACAGATGCCGGGCACGCTATCCACTGCGCCACAGTCACAGACTTTAGAGGCTTTACAAACATGCCTTTTATATCTACCACTCTTCCGGTCGGCGGGGTTCTGTTGCCTTCTGGGAGCGGTGCGGTAAAGTAACTCGTCATTACTGTGGCATCCGCGATTAGCACCTGCAACGCGTTACACGTCCGTCCCATTCGGCGCGTTTTCAACAGAACTTCAATTTTGTCAATGCCTTAACACACGGCGAGGTGGCGATCTTAGACCAAGCGTCGTAAAAAGAAAGGCGTCGTAAAAGCGTCGGCCTCGCTCATAGCATCATGCTAATACAAACAAAAAAAAAATCACAGCGTATCCACGGAGTGAATGATGATGAGTGGGCGAAGCTGCGGAGATTCATCGGTAAACCGTGAATCTTCCGTGAATTCTGCCCAGTACATCATCACCGACGTGAGATCGGGCGCGTTTATACTAAAGGTTCGATGAGAGTTATGACGACTTGCAGCTCACTTTAATTTTACATGTACGCTGTGAATTTTCATTGTTTAGAAAACCATTGCTTTAGAAAACATCTGGCGTCTTTCGTTAAGCAGCTGGCGTCTTTTCGTGTTGCTTTAGAAACATCTGGCGTCTTTCGTTGGTTTATTTCATCAATCAACGGCGTTTTGAACAAAATTTTTATTGTTTAATCACGCACAGGAGAAATCTCACCAGGCACTACCTTGGAGGTAAACAATGGCTGCTAATGGGAATGAGAGACAGAAGAAGTCGGCTTTTAGCTAACACTTACACTTCTACTTCTACTAACGTTTCCTACTGGAACATGCCAATGGCTGCTAATGGGGAATGAGAGGCAGAAGAATTCGGCTTTTAGTTAACGCGCACGCTGCGAATTTTTTATTGTTCAACAACGCACAGGAAAAATCTCCCACCGGCACCACCTTGGAGATCAAGATCTGGTACTAGCGTTACGACTGGTTACGCACTACGACTACGAGGGACGAACGGGTGCCGCTTTAAAGGGCCCCTCACCAGGTGACCTAACGAATTTTAGTTACACATTGCAAGTTGTTGCGAGCCCAATAAAGAGCATTATGCCGCAAGAATTTTTCTAATCGGTCGGTTAGAAGCTAAGAAAAACAATAATTTGTAGCGGCGCGAAACCATGATGCGAGGAGGCGAGCTGCAAACCCTCGCCGCTCGCCCCGCGTAGCCTTCGCAAGCCAAATCCCTTCCCTGCCCTCTTCGGCACGCGAGCGGAAGGATCACATAACGCATACGCATGAACACGTCATGCGCACAAAATGTCACGAGCGCATGACGCGCCAGAACCAGCCCGAGCCCCCGAGACGCGAGCGGTGTTGTGGCGGCGTTCTTTGCGCTTCATCTCTGCAAGTTATGCCGAATGCGCCATCGCCGATCACTTGGCTTTCAACCTATTACTGAGCACGAAAGCTGCAACATTTGTACGGACGCGAGACAAGCGGTGTGCCGCATGAACATCTCGTTAGACGCGGGAGGATAAATGAGCCTAATGAGCGCTGGAACGCGGTAGAAAATTAGTTTCGTTGTAAAGGGTGGCGTCCGCACGATGCGCAAAGCGCGAGAACACGAACGCGTGCGAAACGGAGGTAGATTAGTCTCGAATCTCGCTGCGATTCGCAGTAAAAATTAAAAAAAGGAAACGCAGACATTCCGTTTGTGTGTTTTATTATTGCTCTCAAGTTTTATTCATCCATTCAAGCAACAAATTACAAAAACTACGCGTCGTGTCAAATAATTATCGCAGTGTCACGTGCTACTGTTGGCGACGTCAGAGCACACTCGTCTACGTAGAGGAGCGATGTCACAGCACTACTATCTACGTAGGGCCATTCTCTCATGTACGTCATCCCCTCATTCTCTGGGCGCGTGGACACGAGAAGAAGGGCAAGCAGCGTTCAGCTTGAAATTTGACCCATTTACGCGGCGCGTAGCGTTGCAAATTTTGGCAGACGTAATCGTGAACGCCTAGCGCATGGATTGCGCTCGTCAGCTCAAAATTGTCGAACCTGGTGAGGGGCCCTTTAAGGAGCTTCGCCCCTAATAGCTCTGCGACGCGCGCTCGCCTCACCTGGCTGTAACACCGCGTTCCCCGCTCCCGCGCTCGCCCCGAGAAAAATCGCGGGCGGGCTACCGGGGCGGCACGACGCGCTTTGCGTTTCCCTCTAGTCTGGCCGTGGTGTTCAATCACATTTTAAGATGCCGCGGGATGGCAACCAAGTTCTGCGTCCAATATGCGACGCTCTTCTGGCTATCACACCTCGTTCTCTGATTACGCTTTCACCGTTGACTACTACAGCTACCACAAGGGTTTGTTTAATCCTTTAACGTGGACGTTAGTCGTCGGGATGGAGACGCACCACCAATCATCAAAGTGGGTGCACCCACGTTAAACGGTGCTATAGCTGCCAGACATCAATATACATTGTACAAACTCTCTTACATCAATGTACATTCAGTTACTTCTGTAAGGGCACGCTTTACTTTAGTGTTATTCCGATTCCTATGACGGAGAGATCAACCATTTTTTTCCAGCAAACCCGGTGCGACGACACTGGTACACTGCGACTTACAACTGACCTCAGCCATTCCTCTGAATACCACACAATATCCCATACCTTTTTCCATGAAGCAGGTCATTGAAAATAAAATACAGGAGGTGTTGAAACTCGGCATCATTGAAAGATCATCAGCTCCGTTCAACTCTCCCTTGGTATTGGTGAAAAGCCGGATGGCTCATATAGAACGTGCATCGACTTTCGCCGCTTGAACGACATGTTGATCCCAGACGCAGAGTCAGTACCCCGCACCGATATGGTTTTAGCGGAAGCCAGTGCAAAGTGGTATTTCTCGAAGTTTGACATGTTCAAAGGATATTGGCAAGTCCCACTCACGGAGCTGTCGAAGGAGAAAAACGGCGTTTTCAACAGTATCAGGTCATTACCACTTCATTTTCATGCCTTTTGGCATTAAAACTGCACCGGCAGTTTTCACTCGTTTGATGAGGAAGGTATTAGATGGCATACCAAACGTGCAACACTACAATCGACGATATCTTAGTGGCGACCGACACGTGGGAGGAACACCTGCTTACGTTCGAAGTGATGTTAAAAAGAATCAGGAATGCTGGACTTACTATAAAGCCCGAGAAGTGCCAGATTGGTGCGAGAGAAATTACATTCCTTGGACACGTAATCGGCTCAGGAGTGATTGCACCATTACCAGCGACTCTTCAGGAAGTAATTGAAGTAGAGCGACCTCAAAGAAGCAGATTCGAGCATTCCTGGGCCTAGCCGGTTGTTACCGTGAGTTCATTCACCAATACGCTCTAATAGCTGAGTTGTTGACGGAGCTTACACGGAAACAAGCGCCAAACATCGTCCAGTGGATTCCACAACATCAGATGGCGTTTGAAACACTAAAAGGGGCACTCTCAAAGCATCCAATACTCCGTGCGCCTCATTTTTCTAAGGAGTTTATACTGCGTACAGACGCATCAGACACCGCTCTGGGGGCTGTTTTAATGCAGGAACACGAAGGTAACCTTCACCCTATCTCATATGCCAGTAGACGATTACTTCCAAGGGAAACCAAGAACGCCGCTATCGAGCGAGAATGTCTAGCTCTGGTGTGGGCCATTCGCAGGTTTTCCCTGTATTTGTACGGTCGGCGGTTCACAGTACAGACGGACCATCAACCATTGAAATATTTAACTAAGGCTTAATTAGAGAATTCACGCATACTACGCTGGGCGTTTATACTGCAAGAGTTCGATTTTGGGGTCTTGCACATCAAGGGAGTCGAAAATTTGGGAGCAGACTTTCTAAGTCGAGTATGATGAGTACTTTACAGCATTTTACAGCCCTTGGTTGTTTACGGTGATAAGGCATTCATGCTACAATGAAACCATGTTTAGAGTAAAATATCATTGCTAGCACAAGATGTTCTGCATTTGTTTACCTGATCGTAGTGCCCACTGTTGTATAGTTGGGTTGTGTAGGTCATAGTGGATGTCACCTGCGTGCAGAAGTGCTATTCATGCTGCTACTCAACACCATCTTGTTGTTATGCATGCCTTTCATTTTTTCTTTGCCTGGTTTTTTTCCGAAAAAAAAAAACTTGAACTCCGGGGTAATGTGATGTGGTACGTGTAGGTGCGTGAAAGAAAAAAAAATTGATGAACGACAGCAACGAAATCACCCCTTCAGGCGCAACGTCCACATATGTGGACGCAACTTCTTTTTGCCAGTTTTTTGGACTAGTCGGAAAGAAAGGGCAAGATACATTGCGCATAGCATCAATTGAACCTTCTGCATAGTCAACATGTCTTTACTTAATCTCAGTGAGCTAAGTATGACCATAACCGATCACTTTGGTGAAGGCACTACGATGGTCGACGGGTTGTTCGACGTGCCGCATTCCAGGACGACGTCATAAGTGTTATTTTTCTCCGCACCAAATGAACACAACCAAAAACAACTTGCGCATGCATTTTAAGCCAACAATTTCCTTATTCTTATATAAAAATGGAACATGACTGACTGCAGAGTAATTAAATACTCAATTATCCTCTAATTAAGATTAATTAGCAATACTCGCACAAAACAGCATATTACTTTATTTTCTTCCTTGGAATGTAATACTGAGTGTCTTAGCATTACGTTGTGCGAATTTGAGACATTTGCAGACAGTGCATCATAATTCGCGCCTGAAGGGGATAAGAAGAAAGCCGCTGTGACACCGGAGTATAAACCACGGGAAGAAAACGAAGAGGTTCGACGCGAGAAACTCTCGTGGCGCGAGGATCGAAAAAAAAGAAGAAAAGCAGGGGCCCGTGGAGAAACGAGAGCAACGGAACGGCGGAAGAAGCAGCCATGGGGAGAAGAAATCCTGGCTCCTGCCGATGGTTTAAGTCTTCAAGCTTATTGCTAAAACGGTGGGCGCAACGTCGTGTACGGTCGGACAGTGCACCTAAACGTCAGCGTTCCTGCGAAGTACCGACGGAACGCGTTCGCAACACACCGACTGGCCACCTGACTCCACGTGCAACCTCTAGCACCGAGCCGACGACTTCGGAGCGTCGCTTCTGGGACTCTCTGGTTTCCACAGCGAGGTGCTAACGGTGATGTGCGCACATCGACTTTTCTGTATTCTTTTCTAATAACTTTGAAGTGTTAGACAGTATCACTGTACTTTTTGTGTATGACGCGAGTGTTGTGTTGTATATCGTATATAAAGCGGGTGTTGTAAGAATTTATATTCTATGTATGTGTGTGTGTGTGTGTGTGTCAGAGAAAGTGTGCTTCGTCCTAATTACCTGTAATTAGGAACCTGCTACGGTGGATACTGTACACCGTGACAAAGAGTGCATTCTTTCAACAAAAAGTTGTGTTTCTTGGAAGAGTCTTCGATGGGAACACCAAAAGCACGAAACAAGAGTCCGTCGAGGAGATCTCCCAGTTGAAGAAACCATATGATATCCATTCACTGCGCGTGTTTTTGGGATTGTCAGGACATTTCCGATCTTTCATGAAGGACTTTGCTGTCAAAACTAGATGTCTCACGCGCTTAACGCACGAAGAAGTTGCCTTTGAAAGGAGTGACGAATGTGAAAGAGTGTACCGTGACTTGGTGCACAGAATTTCTTCTGACCCTGTTCTACCCATACCAGACTTTACCCCTTGAATTGAGCACTGACGCCTCACATTATGGGACTGGTGCAGTGTTGTATCAAAAATGTATTGAAGCATCCGGTCGAGAAAAGCGACACGTAGTAGATTACTACAGCTACACCTTCAAGCCGTCTGAAAGTAACTACACTACTACTGAAAAGGAAGCACTGACTGTTCTGAAGGCCGTTGAGTACTTCCGTACGTACCTGGAAGGCACGAAGTTCACTTTGTTCACCGATCACCAGGCCCTCACTCATCTCTTGAATATGACCCAAACTAAAGGACGTATTGCCAGATGGGTGAATTACTTGCAGCAATTTGACTTTACCATCTCGCACCAACCAGGAGCGCTTTTAACCGATGCAGATGCTCTATCAAAGTTGATGGTACAAAACAACACAGAACAAACCGAAGAAATCAATGAAGTGAAGCTGTGGGAAGGCTCTGAAGAACTGGTTTTTACTGAAGGTCAGTATCAAGTCCCCCAACGCTTGTTTCCAGAGTGCTTTATTTGTACCACGATAGCCCAGAATTTGGAGGACACGGCAGATTTTGGCGCACCTACAACGAATTGGTGAAGAGATTTACGTGGCCTCACATGAAGAAAGACGTCAGTCAGTACGTTCGTTCATGTCATGTGTGTCAAGTACACAAAGTGAAGTATAAACAGCTCACAGACGCCATGATACTACCTTGCCACTCGAACGTGCCTTTTGAAGTAGTTCACCTGGGTTTCGCCGAACTAAATAAGAAACGGGAAAGAGTCAGAAAAGCGCAAGCTTTTCTTCTGGCCATAGATGTATGCACGAGGATGGTCGCGGCACGAGCAGGAAAAGAAGATGCAAATAGCGTCGTAACCTTCCTCGAAAGAGACATGTTCAGGACTACGCGGACAATCGTATGTGATAACGGCCTCACGTTCAAGAGTGAAAAGCTAGCAAGATTGGGCTCGAGATCACAATATATCGATCAAGTTCTGTGCTCCATACCATCCCGCGGCGAATGGGCTTGCAGAACGTGCCATACGGGACGTAAAACAGTACATCAACATGTCCGATAGTTTTCCTGGTGGATGGAAATGTTCTTTAGAAGCCGCCGTAAAACATCATAATCGATCCTGCACAAGTGGCTTGGGGTGCAGTTCACAGTACGCTTGTTCAGGAGAAAACCCTGTTCTGCAGGGAGGCCGTGAGTTGGGACTCTTGGAAAACCTCAAGATCGTCGAGGAGAGGCAACAAAAGTCACAGGAGGAGAAGTACCGAAAACGAATGAAAAAGAATTTCGACAAGAGGCATTGAGGAGACATGCCAGACATTCAAGTCACCGACCTCATACTAGTGAGGAAAGGAATAAGAGATTCCAGTTCCAAATTTTACGGTCCTTACTCTGTGACCAAGACAGCCACCGAGAACGGAATTGTGAAGAGTGTCTGGTACACTGGTGAACGTGGATCAGTTGAATGTGCTTCAATTGGAAATATCTTCAAGTATTACCCCAGGAGGGGTAAGTAAAAGAAACCGGGAAGGGTGAAGCGGTATGAGCCTTTGGACAGAAGATAAAGAAGCACGAGAGCCGGGGCAGGAAAGAAAAGGAGGATCAAGTTGAAAATAAAGCAGATTAAGATGGACGCCAGTTCCATACTGAAGCTTTAATGCTGTTCCGTTTGTCGCTTTTATGCACAGTTTGTCACAGTTTTATGCACAGTTGAAGCTTTAATGCAGTTTGTCGCTTTTATTCCTGCAACATTGCTCGATCGATTTATTGTTCGTCTGCCTGCGACGCGCGACTGAAGAATGGATACGACCAGCCCGCGGGCCACCGTTCCAGTGTCTTGTATGAAAACAACCGAGTACTGTGTCTGATACTGGAACGACGGCCGACGTGATGTCGTATACGTACAACCAGGGCTTAAAGTCAGGGGGGGCTCGGGGGGGCCCGGCCCCCGCTTCATTTTTTAAGGAGGGGCCCGGCCCCTCCTCCGCAGTCCGACGGTGGCACTGCGGCACCCATTTGACAAGTGCTGGAGTTGAATTTTCTTGCAGTAGTGCTTTGTGGGGGGAAATTAGTACTCTGCAATTTTCCGAATAATGATTTAATCGGGAATGTTTGGTTGAAGGGGTGTCAGCAAAACAGAAGAAAGCAGGTATCGTCGTACTGCTGAATGCAATCCACTGAACACCACGGGCAATGCCTCATGAAACCACGGGTCACCACCCTGTTTGACAGCGCGTCATGGCACAGCATACTGTTTAACTAGACACCTGAGTGTGAAGCTACCTGCTCGTGAATCAGTAATGGTTCACCTTTGTCTGTTTAGTTAGCCACTCAGTTTTCATTCTTTTAGTTGTGCATCACAAGTCTGCTGTAATTGCAAAGACGCATGTATTTTGCCTACTTTATTAGGCAAGTGGTAGTGAAAATAAAATATAGCATTGTCTTGCCTGAGGTTCTGAATCCAGTGAGTTCTGAACTAATGTTACTTACTTTGAGCTCACATATCTTTAAGTCTTTACATCCCGAGTTATTTTTGAAAAATTGTTCTCAAATATATTTTCATTTAATGCTTGATTGAAGTGACACGTTGAATAAATGCCCGAAATACATTCCTAATAATATATGTATTTGTGTAGGATTCACAAGCATTTGTTCAGTTCTAGAGACAGTTGGTTCACTGCACTGTGATCATCGCAGACACCTCTCTTAACGCTTCATCTATCGCATATATATATATATATATATATATGTACATATATATATACAGTGGAATCTCGTTGATACGATTCTGCAAAATACGTTTATCAGGTTGATACGTTTTTGTTTTTATTCCCGGCCGACATCCCTTGGAAATATAATACATTTTCCTGAGATTAATACCATCACATTTTTGCCCAAAATTGGATAATACGACCGCGAAAGGGGATCTTGACCGACATATATAGAAATCCTGCGTTTATTCTTCGGTATGCCAGCTGGCACCGCATTCCAACAACCCACGATCTGCGCGTTGCAGAGCCGCTGAAGCCACGGCAGCATCGGTTTTGCGGCGAAAAGATCGCTGCCAGGCGATCTGTTCTCCGAGTATATATATATATATATATATATATATATATATATATATATATATATATATATATATATATATATATATATATATGTGTGTGTGTGTGTGTGTGTGTGTGTGTGTGATGTGTGTGTGTTACCGCTTTATGAGGGCCCCCCCTCCAATGAAGGGAGACTTTAAGCCCTGCGTACAACGCTTAATTGAGGATGCGGTCGACATCGGACGCATTCTCACTAAAGTACAAACTTCAACTCGTCCAGCAGTTTCAGTTTAATTGCAGTTACTGAACTCAGCTGACGCCTGGCCAGCAGCTCAAGCGCGTCCGGTTTCCAACACAGGTTATTCGGGAACACAGGAGGCTTACGTTCGGAATCACCACAATATCTTTGGAAATATTACGTGCGCCTCCAGCGAGCTGTGTATAACCGAACTTCACCGTCATAACAGCTGAACTTCACCGTCATAACGCAGAAGTTCGAGCCACGATGGCTCGAATTATTGCGTGCCGTCGAGCTTGCTCTCACACCCTTTCCTGATCACGATTAGGGCCGATGCGGATTGAGTTTGGCTCGGAGGTTAGCCAAATCGCGATGAAATGTGACCATGCAACAGCACCTCAGACTAAGTCGGGACCAAACCTGCGATCAAATGTGCCCGTGTCAGGCCGTCGGCGCTGCCGGGTCCACGCTGCGTGACCGTTCAGGCTACGGAATCCCGCGTCCACGCTCCGCACAGTGTTATGCCTACCGGCGCGATCAAAAGGAATAAAAAAAAGATAATGACTTCAAACAACGTGCAACCGTCCTGCGCAAAAAAAAAAGAATAAGAAGGAAACGGAAATGATGTCAGGAAACGAGCAACAACAAAAAGCAAAATGGCTCCACCCCCGTCCCTCAGAGCACCTCCGAAAAGGGAGTCCCCCCAAAGTTACTAGACTAGAGAGCGATTCGTTGGGCAAGTTGGTGATCCATAATGTTACTAACAACGCAAAAAAGGACGAAGGACCAGGAAGAAACACAGACAAGCGCTGACTTACAACTGAAGTTTATTTCCGAAACGAGACAGAATGTAAGGAAACGGCACATGGACAAAAAAGATTGCAAAGCACTTATTTGCAAAAAAACCAAAACAGTGTTATCAGCCCACATCACTTGCGGTGGTCATGCGCACGGGACATGTACCGAACTTCTTTTTCCATCAAGGCAATGGACGGGACACTCACGCACTTATCGCCAAGTTTCGCGATTTCTGCAGCCTCAATTATTTCCCGCGTTAATTGAGAAGCAGATCGCCCCACCACACGGCACCTCTCGAATAGGGGTTTACACTCAGCAGAGTCACACGTGCTGCAATGAAGGGCTAAGTGCCCACTGTTCATTTGCCGAACATTGTTGCTATGTTCGCGCAACCGGTCGTTCACACATCGGCCAGTTTGGCCGACGTACTGCTTTCCGTGCGGAAAGCAGTACGTCGGCCAAACTGGCCGATGTGTGAACGACCGGTTGCGCGAACATAGCAACAATGCGGAAAGCAGTACGTCGGCCAAACTGGCCGATGTGTGAACGACCGGTTGCGCGAACATAGCAACAATGTTCGGCAAATGAACAGTGGGCACTTAGCCCTTCATTGCAGCACGTGTGACTCTGCTGAGTGTAAACCCCTATTCGAGAGGTGCCGTGTGGTGGGGCGATCTGCTTCTCAATTAACGCGGGAAATAATTGAGGCTGCAGAAATCGCGAAACTTGGCGATAAGTGCGTGAGTGTCCCGTCCATTGCCTTGATGGAAAAAGAAGTTCGGTACATGTCCCGTGCGCATGACCACCGCAAGTGATGTGGGCTGATAACACTGTTTTGGTTTTTTTGCAAATAAGTGCTTTGCAATCTTTTTTGTCCATGTGCCGTTTCCTTACATTCTGTCTCGTTTCGGAAATAAACTTCAGTTGTAAGTCAGCGCTTGTCTGTGTTTCTTCCTGGTCCTTCGTCCTTTTTTGCGCTGTTAGTAACATTACTAGACTACACTCTAAGCCAAAAATGGGGAAAATGAGAGTAACTGCGGGTTTTAGTCCTAAAGACCAACTGTTACTCCCCAAAAAGACCAACTGGAACAAGATGGCTGACATGTCTCAAGTGGGGGGAGTAGCCGTTTAGGGTTAGGTTGGAAGGGAGCGACAGAAGGACGAACGGCAACATTTGCTCTCGGCGCGCAACCGTTGCTCTCCTGCAGGACGCACCCTGTATCGGTCGATGCATGGGCCACATTTCCTTGCGGGCTGGCGTAAGGAAACTACTTTTTGTAAACTGAACAGAGAGATACGCACGCTAATAGGGACATTTAGCTTGTACGTATAGTTTTTAACCTTACCGTGTTACCGGAACACATGTTTTAGAAAAGTTTTAGCTCCCCGTATGTAAACGTTTACGTAAGTGAAATGGTGATGATAACTGCACTTCAATTATATTTAATTCAAATAAGATTGTATCACTGCTGCGGCAAAATCCCGAGGGGTTTTTAGCGTGTACAGTATCCCGGTATACGCAAAGGGGTGTAGAATACCGAGTTATCCGACGATGGTGTCGCCATCTTGTGACGCTTCGTGCAACCCTAGTATGGGCACGTTTGTTTTCGCCTAGTGTTTTTGAGGAAAAAAACGATTGAAAAGAACTCATTCGTAATTATCCCGCGGCAAGGCATTTACACCAGAAGTAGAACGCACGATGTTTCTGCAATAACAATTTTTTGCTTGCCTGGTTCATCTTGTTCCCGCTAGATGGCGCCACCTATTCAGCCTGTCGGGGTATTTATGTAAAGGCTTCTCACGTGCATACAGCTTCGGTATTCTATTTCTAGCTCACTCTAGTGACTTTAGCCGCTGAAACAAGGTGATCGCAATTGGCGCTCGCACTTCGGCTTATTTTTACTCGGCGGCTGGAGCCTCGGTAAAGCTGGTATCGCGAGTAGCCGCGAACGAAGGTGGATTTGCGAGATAGGGCCGTATACATGTAAAGCCAAACCGGCGAGTAGTTCACGTTCCGTAAAGGCCCGCGCATGCACAGATTCCTTCCGGTCACTCGTAACACGGTAACGTAAAGCTAAAAGCCCCTAATACAAGCTAAACGTTCCTAATAAAAGGCATGGTTGCACTAGAACGCCAGCACCTGAAGCTGCTGTCGTCGCAAGCTAACTGGTGTGTTTGCGTATAACACTTGGCATAAATATATAGCCTGAGAATGTGGCAATAAAAGGCGAAGCTGCGAGACTCCGTATATACTTCACGACAAAGAAGCGGTTGAGAGAAGTACACAGTTGATAGACTTTACATTTGCGGTTTTTTGCTGAACGGCCGTCTCCAGTACAAATCAGCAAAAGCCCCGACTGCAGGGTTGCAGCAGAGATCACGCAACGAACACTTTTATCGCGATGCGCAGAAAGACTGACAGCGAGATAATGCCGCTGCCCCCCCTCATCTGTACCTTGTCACTTGCTGATTTTGCTGGAGGGCAGCTATCGCAATCGGGTCCGGTAGTTTGACTTTGTGCTTAATCTCAGAGCAAATGGACGTTATCAGCTCAAGCTGTGTTGTCTTTTCAAAGGGGAGGTGACTCTTCCGCAAAAGAAAAATTATTAATATTGATAATAATAATAATGATAATAAAGAAGAAAACACACGTCCGGGCAAAAAAAAAAAAAAGAAATTTCTGGCCTTTTAGCTAGCGCAAAAGGGAGCTCTGGCAAAGCCTGTGTTTTCGCGAGAGACTCATTACCCTGACGCTTTCAGATGTTTACACTGTTACTTTCGATTCTCTTTTGAACATCACCAATGCTTCTGCACGCCTATGCTCATTTCCTTAAAGTGTCAGAACGCGCAACGACCCGTCGGTACATACATAACCCCGTTTCCTTTCAAACGGGGCCGTAGCGTGTGGTGGCTTAGTGGTTAGCGTACGCGCATGGCGATTAAGGGGTCACGAGTTCGAATCCTGTGTGTTTGTTGCAAATCTTCTGAAATTTATTTCTGAGTGAGATGTCTGTATATCGTTTGTGCATCCAAACAGATATCTGTATAAACCTCAATATGCTCTATAAGTAAATCAAAAACGATTTTTTTGGCCCCAGAAGAAATTAAGGAGTAACGGGAAGGAGCATCCGTTGCTCCCTTAAGGAGCATCAGGAAGGAGTAACAGTTGGTCCTCAAGGAGCAAGTGGGGGGACTAACCGTTCATCCCCTGAAGGAGCAACTGAAAGGAGAGCAACGGTTCATCCCCTTGCCGTTGCTCCTTTTAGGAGAGTAATGGGAGTGGCAATGCACTTGCTCCCTCAAAGGAGGAACCCCTATACCCCCGTTGCTCTCTTTTGGCTTGGAGTGTAGGTTCAGTTGACAAACTCTCCGCACGCGCCACACAGCGCGGGCGCCCCCGTGCCTTGGCTCGCCGCCAGATGGCGGGAGCGCTGCAAGCAGCTCTACGCGAGTGCATATCTCTTGTATTGCCGAAGACGCTCGGGTCCTCCGACTTCGCAACATACAATCGCTACAGGTCTTTTCACCTATTACCTTTTTAATATTTTCATGGCCTCGTGTTTAGCGGAGCGACAGAAAAACTTTACCGAAATGTAAAAAACGCCGCTGCGCTCTCCCGGAGTGTGCTTTTGAAGTGCGTTTTCAAGAGCTCGAGCAGCCTTGGTATGACCTGTTGCCGATTCTCGCGCATTTAGTAACGAGGCATGGTGAAGATTCCCGTTACATGTGGTCATCACCACCAAGACGCCAAAATTTTAATTTCAGTTTCAGTAGCTTCAGAAGCTTAGCAAGCAGTAAAGGTAGCGAAACTGTGCATGGGGGGGTAGCTCTTTACATAATAAACGATGTGATATACATAGGTAGAACAGATATAGCTTTCAAAACTACATTGTGCGAAATGCTTGTTATCGAAGTACTTTCGGATGGAGCAGCCAAAGGCGTTGTACCGCATAAAAATAAACACATATTAGTAGGTGTGGTTTACAGGTCTCCGCAAAACAATAAAAATGAGTTTCTTGCTGAATTATATCAGTGGCTTAATAAGAACATTAGGAACACTCAAATAATTTTATTGGGTGATATCAATATTGATGTTAATGGAACCGATATTTATGACTACACAAACTTGCTAACGAGTTACGGGTTACAACAGTTAATCAAATCGCCAACATGCATTACTGACTCAAGACAGAGCACATTAGATCACATAATCACAAACATATCTGACATGAAGTTCTGTAATGAAACACTGGCATCTCACATTACTGATCATCTCCTGTCTTCGCAACCATGCCATCGAGTAATCAGTCACGTATTCCACAGAAGCGAATAACATACAATCATGAAATCATTTTTAATGCCCTAACGAAGGAAAATTTGCACTCTGTGTATTCAGCAGATACCACTGACAAAAAATATGAACAGTTCATGAAGATATTTAATAGCTGTAAAAAACTAGGTGAACGTGTTTCTGTGATATCGAAAAGAAACATAAGGCGAAAACCGTGGCTAACACCTGGCATTTTAAAGTCGATAAATCACAAGGATAACGTGTATAGGAAATTAAAACGGAAACCACACAATATCAGTTCAGAAAACAGGCATAGGACATACAAGAAAAAACTAGAAAGCCTAATCATGATTTCTAAACGAAATCATTTTCACGCTAAAATTACACATGCTCATGGTGACTCAAATGCTACATGGAAAGTGATAAACACCGCCCAAAACACTACCAACACAAATGCTATATGTGGAATACTGGTAAATGACACAATAGTAAGTGACTCCTCTATCACTGCTGAAAGCTTCAACAGCTACTTCACGACACTAACCAATAATTTAGTTGTAAGTGATTCATCACGAGAAGACACGACAACAATAAGCAACCTTTCCAGTTCTTTTTTTCTAAGGCCCACCGATCCCCATGAAGTGAGAAGTGTAATGTTGTCGTTAAATAACACTTCTTCAATGAGTCTAGACTTGGTGCCAGTAACACTGCTAACCCTTCCCTGCCCAAATGATAAGTGCGTCATAAACGGATTCTTTTTTCTGCAATTGTGTCTCTCTGTGGCCCTCTGAAGTAAACCCCAGCGTCACGAAACGAAAATGTTCACTCTTTGGCTTTCAAAATGAACCCACACATATGTGTGGGCTGGGCTTTTATTTGAGTGACTCTCTCAACAGAAAAAATAGTGGCTCATGTGGAATTTCCGCCCCTTAAAATTTGGTATGGAACATTTTGAAGCAGTTTCTGTCACTTGTTAAACAAAGGTACACGTCGCACTTGATGCAGCGTGTGCGGCTTCTTGATGGGCACCCTGGCAGCCTGCAGCATCTCGCATTTTTGATAGGATCGACCGTTGGGAAGTGGTCAAAACCGTCGATGCGGATGTCAACCCCAGGAATTTTCCCTACCCTAATGGCTTTGTCGACATGCGCATCAGGAAGGCAGAGTGATTCACCGTTTTCAGACCTGCTCCTTTTTGGTGAGGCACAAAGGGCTTCACCAAGTGCAAGGCGGAAATGAAGGAGATCCATCGTGTCACGTCGTTGGGCACCATTCCTACTGCAATCCTTACGGTACTGCATCCAGGCATTCACAATGGACAAATCCACCATGTGAAGGCTGACTTTTAGAGTCCATTTCTTGGTTTTGATGGAGATGCGGTAATACTGATGGAGATGCGCGAAAACACCAGCGGCCTGCCGCCGGTAGCTGCGTTCGGGAGCGCGTTCGTAGTCACATGTGCCCAACCCACGGAGCAAGAATTCTTGAGGAGGCGAAACTGCGCTCGCTCGGGCGCCCTAATAAAGTCACGAAATCGGGCACAGCGCTCACGCGCCCTCTGTCGTGAGAGTCCGCTAGCGGAGAAGGAAAAATGCGCGCGTCCCTCTCACCGCGCTCTCCAACGAAGCTCGTCGGTTCAAGGCTATTCGTCGCCGATTCGCCGTTCGCGCTTCACGCCCGAATGGATGTGTTTTTGTGCGTCCTCGCCGGCTCCATATTTTAACGCGACAGCGTTAAAGAGCCCGTTTCGCAGAAATACCGGTGTCGGCGTCCGTGTCAGTGAGGCTAGCAACTGAGAAGGCGATGCGCACGGGGCCCGATTACGCTATCGCGTTCTACTCTTAAAGGCAAAGCTCAAGCGCACTCCAAGTTTTTTCGGTAAATAACGAGAAAAATGGCGTCACATGCAGGAAAATTACTACCGTGATATTTTTTGTACAACGTGAAATCTATAATTTTTGATAACGTGAACTCATAGTTAGGTATATTTATTTCAACGAATGATGGGACTTACCCTAATGCCATCAATTCAGATTTAGGTTGTTGCGGCGGCCGCATTTAGATGGAGGCGAAATGCTAAAGGCCCGTGTGCTTACATTTAGGTGCACGTTACAAAACCCCAGGTAGTTGAAATTTCACATTGTCTTTTTTTGAGAACAGCAGACAGGTATCCGGAACAGCGCGCGGAAAGATTGAAGGCGCGGCGTCTCGTAACAACACTGGCCGTTTGGGTTTGTCAAGGAGAACTTCGCCACCAAGTTCGCCATAATAGCGCCGCCTGTCTATGTCACTGTCCGAGAAGTGCTTCTCGCAAACGTCAGCTGTCGGTCTTTTCTTGGTATGGCGGGAGCCCACGCTTCCAACCTCACTGGGTCACTAGGAACTTCGAAGGTAATTACCTTCTCCTTGCAGGACGCGTACCCACTGCTGCAGTTCGGCACGACACATTTCCGCCCCATCCTGAAGAAGCACTGGTCGAAATTAAAGTCACTGTAACGGGAAAAGTACCGCGTTCCTTTTCTCTTCGCCGCCGCGCCCTTTCGGCGGCTTCGCCACATAAATGGTCCAGCTCGCTCGCCTCGCTAGTGCCTCCCGGCCGCAGACGCACGGCGCTTTGGAGGGCGATTGTTTTTATAGGCTCAGGAAAGCGTACAGGAACATTACGACATCCCGTATCGTTTTGAGACTTCATCGAAAGCCTATCGAGGCATCGAAGAATGCCCAGGTAAGGTCCTCTTTGCCATTCCCAGAGGGAAAAAGGATACCAAACGACGGGCTGTGTGGCTGCACAGAATTAGGCGGGAAAGATTGTTCCCACGACTGATACCCGCACTGTGAGGTAAGCGCTTCTTTGAGAATTCGCGAATGTTTCGGGGAATGTTGGCGCCACCCTGCACTAGTGCAGCTTGTTTCGCGTGGTTGTCGCAGGAGGTTCGTGCACAATACCATTTTATTATGTTTGACGTAAAATTGACGCCTTTGGGCTCACATATAATGATCAGCGCGCCATGAAAACTGACTGCTACAGATTGGTACTGCCTAACGTGACTGTATGACGAACACAAATAACAGATGGTAGCATGAAAATAATGGCTGATGCTGTCGCGGCCGGTTCGCTTGCTTTATATGCCCCGAAATCGGTATTGCGTGACGTGACTGTATGACGAACATAAATACCGTGCGGTAACATGAAAATATTGGTACGCATGTCATGTAAGGCATGATTTACATGCCATGCTCATGATGCACTCGCGGCCGGTTCGCATGTTTCATATGCATCAAAATCGGTATTGCGTGACGTGACTGTATGACCAACATATATACCATGCGGTAACATGAAAATAATGGTACGCATGTCATGTAAAGCATGATTTACATGCCATGCTCATGATGCACTCGCGGCCGGTTCGCATGTTTCATATGCATCAAAATCGGTATTGCGTGACGTGACTGTATGACCAACATATATACCATGCGGTAACATGAAAATAATGGTACGCATGTCATGTAAAGCATGATTTACATGCCATGCTCATGATGCACTCGCGGCCGGTTCGCATGTTTCATATGCATCAAAATCGGTATTGCGTGACGTGACTGTATGACCAACATATATACCATGCGGTAACATGAAAATAATGGTACGCATGTCATGTAAAGCATGATTTACATGCCATGCTCATGATGCACTCGCGGCCGGTTCGCTTGTTTCATATGCATCAAAATCGGTATTGCGTGACGTGACTGTATGACCAACATATATACCATGCGGTAACATGAAAATAATGGTACGCATGTCATGTAAAGCATGATTTACATGCCATGCTCATGATGCACTCGCGGCCGGTTCGCTTGTTTCATATGCATCAAAATCGGTATTGCGTGACGTGACTGTATGACCAACATATATACCATGCGGTAACATGAAAATAATGGTACGCATGTCATGTAAAGCATGATTTACATGCCATGCTCATGATGCACTCGCGGCCGGTTCGCATGTTTCATATGCATCAAAATCGGTATTGCGTGACGTGACTGTATGACCAACATATATACCATGCGGTAACATGAAAATAATGGTACGCATGTCATGTAAAGCATGATTTACATGCCATGCTCATGATGCACTCGCGGCCGGTTCGCTTGTTTCATATGCATCAAAATCGGTATTGCGTGACGTGACTGTATGACCAACATATATACCGTGCGGTAACATGAAAATAATGGTACGCATGTCATGTAAGGCAGGATCTACATACCATGCTCATGATGCTCTCGCGGCCGGTTCGCTTGCTTGATATGCACCAAAATCGGTATTGCGTGACATGACTAATGCGAACGTTAATAACAGGTGGT
Organism: Rhipicephalus sanguineus; assembly: GCF_013339695.2. Classification (NCBI taxonomy): domain Eukaryota; kingdom Metazoa; phylum Arthropoda; class Arachnida; order Ixodida; family Ixodidae; genus Rhipicephalus; species Rhipicephalus sanguineus. Next base: position 816,438 of record NC_051181.1, read on the forward strand.
GACATGAAAATAATGGCACGCATGTCATGTATGGCATGATTTACATGCCATGCCCATGATGCTCTCGCGGCTGGTTCGCTTGTTTGATATGCACCAAAATCGGTATTGCGTGACGCGACTGTATGACCAACATAAATACCGTCATGATTTTCACGTGACCACTTGTCATTCGTGTTCGTCATACAGTCACCTCACGCTATACCAATTTGGGTGCATTTCAAGCTAGCGAACCACCCGCCATCGCAGCATGAGCGTGGCAAGTAAGTCATGCTGTACATGACATGGAAGTAGTGATGCAGAAATATCGATGGTACTATCGATAATATCGATAGCTGAGTCACTGTCGAACTATCGATGGTAAAAGATACTATCGATAGTGCTATCGATAGTAAGTACTATCGATAGTTTAAGATCAACAGCGCGAACTCATTGCAGAATAAATTCGGTTCCCCGCGCGCGTGGTACATAGTAGAGCCGGAGGAGCAGGCTGAAGGGCAAGAAAGGTGACATGCTTGTGTTCTTCACCAGAGTGCTTCGCTGGCATATGGTCATAAAGTCAAACTATTCAGCTGTGGCGGAAAGGAAGCCGTTACACGGGGTGGAACTGCGCGGCTTCAGTTTTATATTGCATTTGGCAATTTCAAAATAAAAAAAGTTATCAAGAACTAAGTTTGTTAATTGTAAGATGTAACTGGTTGCCTTTATATATTAATTTATTGATGGACATATGCCGCCATTTTGACTGCGCAAATAATTTCTCTCGCCAAAAATTTGCTCATAAATTAAGCGAAGTTGATAGTAGGCTGTCGCGAATATTTCGGCAATTTGGCCAGCCAGCAACAGCATCATTATTCGCGCCAAGATGGATAGTTTGTCACGTGGTTGTGACGGTGAAGAATCCTGCAGCAAGACTGGGAAATACGAAGCTCTTTATTTGGTTGAACTTGTGCCCAGAAAATCAAACCTCAGAATACAAGCGATACACGCTGCGCATTGATTGCGGCGAGAACAGACGCCGGCCGTCGAGTAATCTGATAATCGGTAGAACGCTTCGTCTTTTATACATCAGTCATCAAACCTTCCAGCGTTATCGCTGGTGCTCGCGTAAGCTCTCGAATGAACTTGAATATTCGCGTCCGGCGCGTAATCTTAAAATATCAGACAATCGCAAAGCTTCTCAAACATTGCGGCGCGGTCTACGTCAAAAGCTGATACCAGACTGTGGGTGAGACCCTAATACATCAAAACAAAGCAATAAACACGCGTGGCAGTAATATCGCTAGTAATATTACCAATGGTGCTACTGATTCGACTATCGATAGTTTATCGATAGTAGTACTATCGATAGTTTGTTTACACTATCGATAGTTTCAACGAAACTATCGATACTATCGATAGTCAATTTACCGATAGTTCTGCATCACTACATGGAAGTCATGATTTTCATGTTACCACCTATCACCAACGTTAGTCATACAGGAATAGCTCTTCATAAAAATTTTGGTATATATGCATTTCATTAAACGACCGCGAGCGCCCTGAAACCATGTCATGTAAATCATCTTTTACATGGCATGTCTGTCATGATTTGCACGTTATAACCAGTCACTTATGCTCGTCATACACTTTTGTCACGCCATACTAATTTTGTTGTGTGTCAAGCTATCGAAGCGGTCGCGAGCGCACCATGAGCGTGGCATGTAAATCATGCCGTACATGGCATACATGTCATTATTTTCATGTTATCACCTTAATTTAAATTTGTCATACAGTCATGTTATGTCATACCAAATTTGGTGTACTTCCCATTAACGAAGCGGTCAGGACAGCACAAAGTCGTAGGCGGATAGATAGATAGATAGATAGATAGATAGATAGATAGATAGATAGATAGATAGATAGATAGATAGATAGATAGATAGATAGATAGATAGATAGATAGATAGATAGATAGTCACAGAAATTCACTAAGAAATGCTTCGCATTTAATAAATGCAGACAGCCGAGCGCGTAAATGCCGCGCAGTTCGCATTTCTTTATCGCGTTAGTACGCGTGCGTGCGCATGTAGGCAAGTGAAAATTGCCGCAGTTTCTTTCCTAATCAGTCAGAGAACAACGGTATGCTTCATTCAGGGCTGCAAAAGCACACGCAATGCGTAAAACATGCGTTACTCCACGTGAAATCAACACCGTACCGCCGCAGCTTCGGCGGCGCTGGACCAAATATGGCGGCGCGCACGACGGTCGCGGTACTTTTCCCGTTCCAGTGATTTTAGTCGAAATCTGCAAAGCACGCTCCTTTGTCGCGGCGTGAAAAGCGCGCGCAAACATCGAGGACTCGGCGCCGCCGGCGCAACGCGCGGAAGCCACGGAAGCCACTGAGAGCGCTAAAGAGAAAGAAACCAGCAAAAGCGAAGGGAATTTTCCGTCCCAAGGCCACCTGCGCATGCGCGCGCACAACATGCGAGAGAGGAGCGAGGATCGCGTGCATGCGGCGGCAGACGTCGTCTGCTCAGGGGCCACTACTAGCAGTTCGTTCCAAGCGCTGTACGGCCTATAATTCTGACAGTATCGATTAGGAACTGCAGCTAAAATATCTGCCATATCTACCGATTGATGTTACAGAGAGAAATCTTAGAAATTTTACATTTTACGAGGCGCTATCACGATTTTTATGCGTCGCGTCCATAGAAGAGCATGTAAAAGATGGCAACAGGCCGAAAGCGTCATCTGTCGTGCTTCGGCGTAACCGCATTCCGCCGTGACGCTATCGCGCCGCCCTCGCGCGCTGCCGCGGCCGTGGCCGCGGCCGAGAGATTCTCCTCCTCAAATACTTCTTTCTCCGTGGCCCAACCCACACATATGTGTGGGTTGCACTTCGAGTACGGCTTGTGGGTTAATTTAAGCATACTTTTGCCCAATTCTTTCACAGATATGTTCCGTGATGACTCAAGATGCATATTCAACAATTGCATGCCCTTCAAAAAGCGAAGTATCAATGTTAACTGGTCCTTACGTCTCGTGGCGGGCGGCCGCGCGCTTTTTGAGGTTTGCGCCATTTTGGAAATACGATGGTGGGCCACCTGGTGGCTTGTTTGCGAACTGCCTAGATCGGTTAATTCAGTGAACCCCCACAAATGTGAGGGTTGGGCTTCAAGGTGTGTGGGATTGACCGAATAGCCAAAATTAATTTCTTTCTGTACCCACACGTTTGTGTGGGCAGGGCAGGAAAGGGCTAAAGCATTGTTCGACTACAATTTGTGAACCCCTATCACATATCATTAATGAAATGTTCACTTCGGGATCATTTCCGACGCTATTAAAGATTTCCAAGGTTGTGCCTGTATTTAAGAAAGGAGATAAGTTAAATATGTGAAATTACCGACCAATATCAGTATTGTCCCCGTTTTTGAAGGTTTTTGAGAAGGTAACACTATCCCGACTAGACAAGTATTTCACAGCCCAGAACATTTATGCTAAAGAACAATACGGATATCTAAAGGAAAGTCGAATGAAACAGCGGTAATTAACATCGTGGAAAAAGCAAAAATAAACATAGATACAAAGTTATTAACTATGGGTATTTTCATGGACCTAACCAAAGCCTTCGATTTTGTGAACCACGACATACTGCTGCAAAAGCTTGAGAGGTATGGCATTCGTGGAGCACCATTAAGCCTAATTAGCACGTATCTCAGAAACCGGCAGCAGTGTGTGATGGTCAACAACATCACCTCATCTGAAAGAGTAACTAACAGTGGAATTCCCCAGGGATCCATTTTGGGCCCTTTTCTTTTTCTGTCATACATAAACGATTTACCTGAGTATCTCTCAGAAGACTGCATTTTATACGCAGACGACACCAATATCTTCCTGACTGCTCAAACGGAAACTGAGCTTTACAAAAAAGGTAACGATGTCCCGCAAAAGCTATCTAAGTGGCTTCAAATGAATTGTCTTCTCGCAAGCACAAAGAAAAGTAACTATATAGTCTTCATTGCCAAAAACACCCGATTAATGAACACTGCGTCGTTGAACTTCAACAGCTTTCCTTTGGAACGGGTTCATGAGACGAAATTTCTCGGCGTCTACCTCGGCAGCCAACTAAAGTGGCATAAACACATTCGTGAAACAACACTATCCATATATAAGAAAATCGCAATATTATATAAACAGCGTTACATTTTTCCTTTGCACACCCTTCGCACTCTTTATATCAGCTTTATACATTCACACATTACATATGCTGTTACCATATATGGCCTCACATACCCCACCACATTATTGCCAATTATTCCTGCACAAAACACAGCGCTCCGAGCGGTTCTCTTTCTAAAAAGAACGGATTCAATGACGTTCGCATACCCATTACTCAACATTCTTCCTGTGAAACACTGCATTGATTATCACGTTCTCATTTTACTATGTAAAATCATGCACAAAATCATACAGTGTCCCTCAGTAAAAATTGCTTACCAAAATACCCCCTACCCGATACGATCAGTGACCTCCAATACTTTAACCATTCGAAAATCTCGCACTAATTATGGATCATTTACATTCACACATACCGCATCACATCTTTGGAACAAACTACCCACAGACCTAACAGAATCACAGTCATTTACTTGTTACAAAACTAACCTACGTTCTTTTATACTCTCGTCCCTTCTCTGATGTCCGATATTCATAGCGTCATACACTTTTCTCACCCGCTCTGTGTTTGTATAACAGAATATGACATAAGGGCCCCCTTGACAACTCCTACGCGAGTTACGGGGCCCTGCCTTTATAACATAACTGATGTGTCATCTTCATGTGAATAATAAAGTTTTTTGATTGATTTTCAAAAAAAAAAAACAGTACAATATGTCAGTACCGATGAAACAGGCCCGTAGCCAGGAATTTTTATCGGGGGGGGGGGGGGGAGTCCACTTGTTGAAAACCTTGACTATGTTAGAAAAACACCTATTTTCATTATTTATTTTTCGTAAAAACACCTATTTCACCAAAATTTCGAGGGGGGCCTAGCCCCCCCCCCCCCCTTCCCCCTCGTCTACGGGCCTGCTCAGCAGTATAAAAAGGCACGGAAACGCGCTACGCGTTTGTTAGACTCAAGTTAACAGTACTTTGTAGGAAAGTAACAATTATTCGTTTCAACACTGCTATCTTAAATCACTGAAGAACCCGTGAAGTGGCAATAACAGGCCAATCGGTGTACATATTTTAAGGTACTATGAATAATTTCAAGGCAGCTTTTCCTGATATGTACACAATTTCGGCACTTTTTTTTCTGGATGAGAAAAAAAAGAAGGCAGCACTATTTTCTTTCATCGGAGCACCACATACACAAGTGCAACTTATAGAAGGATGAACAAGTGAAAGTGCAAGAGAATTGGGGACTTTTAGCTTGTACGTATACTTCTTTACGTTACCGTGCTACCGGACAGAATCTGCGCATGCGCGAACTTTTGCGGAACGTAAATGTTTACGGAACGTAAACTGCTCACTGAATAGGATTTAGGTTTACGGCCCTATCTCGCAAATACACCTTCGTTCGTGGCTATTCGGGATATCCGCTTCGCGGCCGGACTCCAGCCGCCGAGTCAAAGTTATAGACTAAGTGCGAGCGCCACTTACGATCACCTTGTTTCAGCCGGATTACCGAAGCTAGAGCGACCTAGAATACCAAATTCGTTGCAGGTTCGGCTGTAGCGCCGCGTAAAAATGATAAGAAATAAGGTGACAGGAAAGAGGCGCACTCACAACTAAGCTCCCGAACCTGCAGTGAAATACCAACTAGCCTCCATTGACCCTTGTACCGAATTCGTAAACGTGAGAGGCCTAAAACCTCGGACAGGCTGGATAGGTGACGCCATCTAGCGGGGTCAAGGTGAACCAGGCAAGCAAGAAATTATTGCAGAAACATCAGGAATTCTACTTCCAATGTAAATGCCTTGCAGCGGCGTAATTACGAATGAGTTGCCTTTTTATTCAATTTTTTCCTCAAAAACACTAAGCAAAAAAAATATTGCAATGGCTTAGCTCGGCTATGCTACGATATACGTAGCGTTAGTAAAGGTTCTGCTGATTATTCTGAACTTTCCAGATTGTCTAGGATTAGCTTGATTGTCATACTTACTGCTGCTCCAATGACACACTCACGGTATACGTATAAAGTGGCACATGCATATTAATTTTTGCTCAACGTCAGGTTGCTTCTTCATTCTTCGTACGCTGAACCGCTAATTGCCAGGCAACTACTTCGGGATCCGATGACATAAGCTTCTCGGCTCCTCTGCGCCGTTGAGCAGCATTTGCGCTCTCCTTCTCCATGGCGTTGCCCACCTGCAAACGCCAGTCAGAGGCGCTATCAAGCGGCACCAGCGCATTGTCAGACGGCGACTGCACAGCGAAGGCGAATAGCTGCGCGCGCCATGGCTACGATGCATGGTGTAAGAATATTCAGGTGTTGACACTGCGCGCGCCTAAGCGGCCAGAAAATGTTCGGTCGTCGGTCCGTTGAGCGGTGCGCCATCTAATGGCTTGAGGCGGAGAGTGCCCGCGAGTAGCCGAATCACGGTGGTGCTGCGTCATCGCCGCCGCTCTCGCCGTTCCCTCTCCTGTTGCTCTCTCGATTTCGCCCCTCGACGCCGCTTGGCGGATGCACATTATCCAGCAAAATGGCACGAAAAAATGCACGTTATCAGCAGCATGCGCGTTGCTATGGAGACGACTGCCCCGCTTTTCGTAGCGCCCTCTGCAAGTCATCTGATAAGAACCCGAACATTATCTGGACGTGCGCGGATTGCGGTTTCCCATGCGTTGGGGGAAGAGTGTCATCACCTGAGTATATTCTTACACCGTGCTACGATGTCACCCCTCTCTAATGCGCAGAGCAGCAGCGGCGAGTCGCGCGCGGCGGTGGCGGAGAGCGCGTGAGATGCCGGCTCCGCACTGATCCTCGCGCATGCGCAGCATGCGTCATCAGGTACCACGCGAAATCGGCTCCGGCCAGGCAAGTGTAGCTAACGCTACAAAAACGTGCCCATGACTGTGGTTGCACGAAACGTCACAAGAGGTCGACACCATCGTACGGTAACACGGTATTTCTACGCCCCTTTTCCTATACCGGGATACTACACACGCTAAAAACCTCTCTTAACATTTTGCCGCAGCGCTAATTCAATATTATCTAAATTAAATGTAGTTTAAATGCAGTTATCACCATTTAGTGGTTTGCACAAACGTAAACGTATACGTTTAATGCGTACGTAAACGTTTACGTAAAGTGGCAAGCTAGAACTTTTCTAAAACATGCGTTCCGGTAACACGGTAAACGCAATCCGGTAGTCCGGTAACACGGTGACGTGAAAAAGTATACGTACAAGCTTAAACTCCTTAACGTGTCGTTTGCTGCACGACACCATCACATCATTAAGGCTCCCGCAACTTGCTGCTGTCGATGAGATGACAACCTTCGTTGGCGCTTGTAGTCGCTTGTAAGGTTCACAAGGTACACGGAACGATTTGTTTTTCCGAACGCGGCCGAAGGCTGCGCAGAATCTTCGCTGCACTTTGATTCGGGTGGCTTGGCCTGTGCCATGTTGGTTGTTTTAAAGGGGTTCGATTTCAATAACTCGATGGCGCTAGGTTTCCATATGATACAAGAAGTTTATTTATATATTTACAACTGTTAGCTAAAAAAGGATCATTCATCTATCGTTGATTGAACATCTCTATTCACTTCTCGGCCGCCGACTCCCCGCGCCGGCCACCGTCTTTCCCTGTCTCCTTCTTGTTAGCTGACGTCCGGTCCAGCAAAGGGAGGGTCATGATCCCGTTCCCAGAACATATACGCAGGAATCCCCATAACCCAACCTCTACCGTGGGAAGGAAAGTGTCGGTCGGAGACCCCGCGACGGTTCGGACGAAAGGGAAGATCTGTAACAATGGCTTCTGGAGACCGGCCGCCCGACGAGGCTGCCTACGTCACTCCTCCAGCAGCCCATGAAAATCGCTGAGCGATGTGCCGGAGTATTTGCGGCACGAGCACCGGAGTATAATCAGGGAATGGGCGGCCTTTTGTCCCCCCATCGCCCGCGGGAGAACGGCGGTGAATGAACGTATATACTCCGGTACATTATGATGTGTTCGAGTTGGGGAGAGGTCACCGGAGTGAGGCGGGAGCATTATCGCCCAAGACCTCCCAGTTAGGTACATTTTCGTTTAGAGTGCAGCGAACACTTTTGAAGAGTGTCGCCGAGGAGACATGTAAGGGGCCGACGATGGAGGGAACGACGACTATCAGCGCTAGAGTCCGCCTGAGTGTTTCCGGGAAGAGGAGCATTAGAGGCAAGTTCCAAGAATTTGTGGACTGGACACGTAAATATATAAGCATGAGATTGCATTTCTAGCGTGATCTGTTTGTTCTGTTCCCGTTGTTTTAAACACCACCTGAGTTATATTGCATTGTAATTGATACCAGCCGAGTGTGCATGTTTGTGTGACGCTTGTACTGCCTTAACTAAGAATATATTTTGTTTGTGTTATCAACTCTTGGCTCTCAGTCGGTCTTTGGACAACAACCGGCGTTCGCTGGTGCACTAAAATGACTTTGCCACTGACAAAATTTCGAAGGCGAGATAATGAGTGAAATAGATGTATGTGGAGCCATACACAACTTCTATGAAATATCAAGGGCCAATATAGCCTAGAACATATTTAAAATCAAGTTTAAAATGTATGCCGCGCGACTGAGGGAGATTCGAGCGCCTCGCGACGCCGACATCAACGCGGTGGATATGTAAACAAACCCACGTCACGAGTTTGTGTTGGCTGGTTGCTGGTTGTGCCCTTGCGCTTGTGCGCTTGTGCTACCTGTCATTTCTTCCGCCGTGCCTGCGACTTTGCGTGTGCTGGTTGTGCTCCTTTCCGCTGTTCGCTCGTCGTGCCATTTGGCAGATGTTATAGCCTGCTCACGCTAGCGGCAAGCCTGCCGCAACGGCGTGGTGCCGCAGAACGTCGGCCGTCGCCGCACGCGCGAGAGGCAACGTGCACGGCAAGCTTCCCCGGCGAGGCATTCGCGCCTCCGCAGCGTATCACAGCGTATCCACGGAGTGAATGATGATGAGTGGGCGAAGCTGCGGAGATTCATCGGTAAACCGTGAATCTTCCGTGAATTCTGCCCAGTACATCATCACCGACGTGAGATCGGGCGCGTTTATACTAAAGGTTCGATGAGAGTTATGACGACTTGCAGCTCACTTTAATTTTACATGTACGCTGTGAATTTTCATTGTTTAGAAAACCATTGCTTTAGAAAACATCTGGCGTCTTTCGTTAAGCAGCTGGCGTCTTTTCGTTTTGCTTTAGAAACATCTGGCGTTCTTTCGTTTGCTTTTAGAAAACATCTGGCGTCTTTCGTTGGTTTATTTCATCAATCAACGGCGTTTTGAACAAAATTTTTATTGTTTAATCGCGCACAGGAGAAATCTCACCAGGCACTACCTTGGAGGTAAACAATGGCTGCTAATGGGAATGAGAGACAGAAGAAGTCGGCTTTTAGCTAACACTTACACATCTACTTCTACTAACGTTTCCTACTGGAACATGCCAATGGCTGCTAATGGGGAATGAGAGACACAAGAATTCGGCTTTTAGTTTACGCGCACGCTGCGAATTTTTTATTGTTCAACAACGCACAGGAAAAAAAAATCACAGCATATCCACGGAGTGAATGATGATGAGTGGGCGAAGCTGCGGAGGTTCATCGGTAAACCGTGAATCTTCCGTGAATTCTACCCAGTACATCATCACCGACGTGAGATCGGGCGCGTTTATACTAAAGGTTCGATGAGTTATGACGACTTGCAGCTCACTTTAATTTTACATGTACGCTGTGAATTTTCATTGTTTAGAAAACCATTGCTTTAGAAAACATCTGGCGTCTTTCGTTAAGCAGCTGGCGTCTTTTCGTTTTGCTTTAGAAACATCTGGCGTTCTTTCTTTTTGCTTTTAGAAAACATCTGGCGTCTTTGGTTGGTATGAAGAAAATTTTTATTGTTTAATCACGCACAGGAGAAATCTGACCAGGCACTACCTTGGAGGTAAACAATGGCTGCTAATGAGAATGAGAGACAGGAGAAGTCGGCTTTTAGCTAACACTTACACTTCTACTTCTACTAACGTTTCCTACTGGAACATGCCAATGGCTGCTAATGGGGAATGAGAGACAGAAGAATTCGGCTTTTAGTTAACGCGCACGCTGCGAATTTTTTATTGTTCAACAACGCACAGGAAAAATCTCCCACCGGCACCACCTTGGAGGTCAAGATCTGGTACTAGCGTTACGACTGGTTACGCACTACGACTACGAGAGACGAACGGGTGCCGCTTTAAGGAGCTTCGCCCCTAAAAATTACAGCATATACACGGGTGAATGATGAAAAGCTTGGGCGAAGCTCCTGAAGCAATCATGGTCTCGGGATCCGCTTCTCGTTGAGCCCGTTTCGCAGCGGCGTCCTTGGCGCGCACGGTCTCGGGATCCGCCTGGCTGCTGCCAAGCGAGTGCCAAGCAAGCGAGCCTCTCGGGATCGAGAGGCTGCCGCCAAGCGAGCGCGGCGCCAGGCGGATCTCGAGGCGGTACGCGCCTGCGAAGCCGCCGCCAAGCGCGCGCGGCGCCAGGCGGCAGCCTCTCGAGCTCGCACCTCGGGATCCTGCCGACGAGCACGAGACGCAGCGACCTTCCGCACCCGGCGCTCCTCGTCGTCCATGGTCCGCCAAGCAGCACAGTCCGGCAAGCGCACTCGTGCGGCGACGATCCGAGGAATGAGAGCTCCCCGCTCAACCCGCCCAGCAGCCAATCGGAGAGCAGCTGCACCGCCAACGCCATCTAGCGTACCTTCACCCAACCACCATATTGCACCCATGTCTATGGGACAGCGCCCTCTTGGAAACGAGACGAGAAATGGAGATGACGACACAGGATGCGTACAGCGCCATTTAGTATATCGTCATCCAACTGCAGTTTGCATGCATCTTAATGGGACAGCGCCCTCTATTGTACGATAAGGGAACACTAAGGGGTACGCCGGATATATCGACGATCGACAACCGACCATGTCTCGCTGTAAGGAGCTTCGGCCCTAAAAGCAAGCAGCTCGAAGCGTCCCGCGTTAGACCAACTGGCGTAGCAGACGAACTGTCAGTGCGGCGCCCGCCGCACGCGCTCTCGCGCGCCGCCTGCGTCATAATTTTGCGTGCTCACGTGGCCAGCTGTATTTACCCGGCCTCCGGAAGTAGTGCTGCCTAGCTTGGTGCTCTTTGAAACCGAAACAGCGACTGGGCGCTCTAAAAGCGTCTCTAAATAAATAACCGTCACGCACTCGCGCAAACGAGGTTTGCAGCCGTGATAAGTGGATCATAAGCTATCTATTACAACAACAAAAAAAGCAAGGTGCAAAATTTTTGTGTCAGTTCTCTTAAAGTTGTCCGTACTTTCGTGGTGCGTTTCGGGGGGCCGATACGTTGGCCCTTGGAATCTGCCCGGCGAATGCCTCCTCATTAACGGTATCAGTGATAGCGCAGGTGTGCAAGCTGCGGTATGCGCTGCGTTTGCCCCACCGCTCTAAACCTAGCTTCGCGCTAATTGCATCTACTGCAACTTTCGAGTGAAAATGCCATTTGTTGCGTGGTGCAGTGCACAAACCACTGCATTTTGGTGCAAGGACGTTCCGCTTCCCGGCTTGCCCTAACCGATGGAAACGTTGATTTGTCCAGTGAAGGAACATTGCTAGGAGCCCACTACTGCTTGCCGTGTTTGTGAGGTGAGTACTCATTGTATTGCACACAGCGCTTTGCGAGTCTAACCTTGATTTTGTTGCGTGCCGACGCGCAGCGGTTGAACGTCGCCAATGGCGAATCGTCAGCGCAGGCTAGCTCCGCAGTCTTCAGCAGCGTTACCTCACTTTTCGAAAACACGATGTTGCGTTTTAATTTGACGTGCGGTTAACATTACGTAACGTGTGTGTGTGGCGATACCGGTCCCTCTAACTATGCTCCCAGCTGTGCGCGGAAAGCGTGCCGTGCTTTACAACGGAGCGTGCATAGGGAATCGTTTTTTTTTTTTTTTGTGGGATTCGGACATTTTATTGCCCGAGGGTAGCTGTTTGGGCTTGTTGGTTTGGCATGACACAGGTTGAAAGCGCTAAGGACGAAGAAACGAATATCATCACCAAATGATCCGGGCATTTTATTATTCAGGCTACGGTTTTAGAGCTTGACAGCTGTATGTAGACAAATGTAAACCCAGGTGTTGCTTCGGTTCCTAAATTAAATAGACGTAAAACAAATGGAATAACGGCGAACACGTAACACTGTTGAATGTTTCTTCGCTAGTATAAATTATATGGACTGCACTATATTTTTTACTCGCGAACACGTTTTTTCTGCCAACGAACACGTTTTTTTTCTGTTCTAGAAAACGGCGGCTAACTTCAGAGAACAACCCTCCAGCTTTCCAAACTTGCTATATACATAAACGACCCCATTTTGTTGAAGCCGTCTGAACCCGCGCTACCTTCGATGCAGACGAGCGAACGTTGGGCCCGAGGACAGTGACCCTCAAGTATGGCGTCAGCGGAAGCCGGCTGTAGGCCACTATGGTCAAACTTGTCACCAACCTAAAAGACGGAGGCACGGAGGCGCGCACATATTGGCTCCCTACTCGTCCCTCCCGTCCTTACCCGTCGCCGCCCCGTCGGGCCGCAGCGGCCGCAACTGCAACTACGGCCGACACGCGCTTTCCCATAGAAAACCGCCCGACGCAGGAGGCAGCGGCCGTAGTAGCATACTGCGCATGCTTTGCAGCATAACACAGCTGCACTGCCATAAACTGACTATAGCGAATCGGTCACCTTGCAGCGCCTGTAAACAATGTAAAAATGGCACGCATCTCCACGAAGTGAATCATGACGAGTGGGCTAAGCTAGGTCCTAAGGCCCATAATGTCTACGTTGTAGTCGCCAACTAGTATAAAGGGTTTGTGCTTGTAGGAGTTTTATATTGTTCTGTCAATATTATGATTGATAGTAGTGTACTGTTCAGACTTTTTGTGTCTCACATATATTACTTGAGCGTTGCCCCATATAATGTAAATTGAGTGATATAAAGTGACATAAAGAGTCGACGACAAAGCTAGGTCCTAAGGTCCATAATGTGTACTTTGAAGTCGCCGACTAGTATAAAGGGTTTGTGCTTGTAGGTGCTTTGTATTGGTTTGGCACAATTATGATGATTGTTCGTCTCTTGTAAACCTTTTTTTATTCACATACGCACATATGTTTCGACTATAGCAACGGTTTTCTAACCACCATCACAGCGGACAGTGAGCGTCGACGACAAAGCTAGATCCTAAGTTCCATAATGTTTACGTTGAAATCGCCGAGTGTAAAGGGTTGGCGCTTCTAGGTGTTCTATATTGTTCTGTCACAATTGTGATAGATATTAGTGAAATGTTAAACCTTTATTAGGAGATTTTACACGGCGCTATACCGTGAGCACGGACACCACACAACGGACGCTAAGGTGCTTCGCCCCTAATAAATAGTGCATTGCATCTGAGAGGGCAGTGCAAGCACGGTGGTAAATAAGCAAGGTGTGCGTCAAAATATGGGCGGAGCGCGCAGCATGAATTTCTCTGAGCTCCATAGTGATGTATTTGCTATGGTTTCCATAGCAAAGCCAAGCTTCACCGCTTCACAGCCGTGTAATGCGAATAAAACTAAATTCCCTGCTGTGCGTGAAGTGTACCGGGAAAAGTATCGCCGCGTTGCTTCAAGGGCGCAAAGTGCTCCCTGTCCCGATATGCGCGTTTCCAGAAGAAGTTGATTAAAAATGAATAGTAGGGAAGCTTTTGCGGCTTCGAAGCAGCTTTATAACGAACAGTCGTCTCACGGGACTATCCGAGACTTGTGAATATTGCGAAACTTCATTCAACTGGAGAGCAGCACATATTTCCCTGGCGTAAACAAGCCCTTCATTGTATTGAGACACTATAGAAAAAAATCACAGCATATCCACGGAGTGAATGATGATGAGTGGGCGAAGCTGCGGAGGTTCATCGGTAAACCGTGAATCTTCCGTGAATTCTGCCCAGTACATCATCACCGACGTGAGATCGGGCGCGTTTATACTAAAGGTTCGATGGGTTATGACGACTTGCAGCTCACTTTAATTTTACATGTACGCTGTGAATTTTCATTGTTTAGAAAACCATTGCTTTAGAAAACAACTGGCGTCTTTTGTTAAGCAGCTGGCGTCTTTTCGTTTTGCTTTAGAAACATCTGGCGTTCTTTCGTTTTGCTTTTACAAAACATCTGGCGTCTTTCGTTGGTTTATTTTATCAATCAACGGCGTTTTGAACAAAATTTTTATTGTTTAATCACGCACAGGAGAAATATCACCAGGCACTACCTTGGAGGTAAACAATGGCTGCTAATGGGAATGAGAGACAGAAGAAGTCGGCTTTTAGCTAACACTTACACTTCTACTTCTACTAACGTTTCCTACTGGAACATGCCAATGGCTGCTAATGGGGAATGAGAGACAGAAGAATTCGGCTTTTAGTTAACGCGCACGCTGCGAATTTTTTATTGTTCAACAACGCACAGGAAAAATTTCCCACCGGCACCACCTTGGAGGTCAAAGCGTAAGACTGGTTACGCACTACGACTACTACGACTACGACTACGAGGGACGAACGGGTGCCGCCTTAAGGAGCTTCGCCCCTAAAAGCTATTCTCAATAGTGTTCCATATCTGCTTGATACAGAACGCATGTGCAATCACCGCTTGCATACGGGATATTGAGGACGGCCTACACCCGTTTGCCTGATCCACCAGCGCGATGTGCTTTTAGATGCGAAGTATCTTATGGCCGAGCTCAATCCGGTGGTGTGCGGCGTGACCACCCTTACTGCGCATGCGCATACCCTCTCCACTCACCATCTCCCCTTCCCCTCTCCACTTTCCCTCTCCACTTTCCATCTCCCCTCTCCCCTCCCCTTTTTAATCTTCCTCTGAAACGCGGGCTAGACATGCCGAAATTCTCTCCTGCGCAACGCCGCGATGAGCTCGAGCGCATGTGCGTCCCCTCCCCTTTTCTCTCCTCTCCTACGCTGCCCCCCTCTCGCCCGCCTGTCGACCGCGTTCCCCGCTCGCCCTGTGAGAATTAACGGCCAGGCTAGATAGAAGATACGACGCGCGTAGCGTCCCTCTTCGCGTTCGACGACGCGAGGTCGGTAGCATGCCCAACGAACGCCAACGGAACGCGATCGTGCAAGTGCTCCGGCTTCGCATCGCCTCATGGTCCCCTTTAGCAGGAGATGGTGTAATTTTTAGGGAGCACGGACTCTACTTAGGCTGATGAGGAAATGAGCAAATTGCTTGGAACTGCCGTGCCTTTTAGTAGACATATGCTGAGTTCCACGTGGGACACTAGAGGCCGGCTTCACCGCGAAGCTAAGCCGCGTGGTGACTGAGCTACGTCATCGCACTAAAACTAGAATATTATGACATGGTTACTTGCGTAAAATGAGACGGAGACGAGAACAAACAGGGGACCACAATAATGATTCGTCGCGGCGAATATCAGGGAATACTGGAGCTAAATACTAAATGCGTCACGAACCAAGTGAAACGCCCGCAGCGCTCGAGTGCTACGCACTCCACTCTGTGCATTGCAGGCGTCGCGAACCAAGCGAAACGCCGACAGCGCTAGAGTGCCACGCACACCACTCTGTGCATTGCAGGCGTCACGAATCAAGTGAAACGCCCACAGCGCTCGAGTGCTTCACACACCACACTGTGCATTGCAGGCGTCGGGAACCAAGCGAAACGCGGACAACGCTCAAGTGCTACGGACACCACTGAGCGTATTGCAGGCGTCGCGAACTAATGGCATCTTCGGCTGGCGGCACTCGTGGCGTATTCTGCGCACTCGTGCGGTGCCGTACGTTCGTCTGGGCACCACGCGTGCGGTGCCGCATGTTCGGCTGGGCCGGCCACGACACGAGTGCACGCCACCGCGCCACCGTGGAGATCGACGGTGGAGCGTGGTGCAATCCCGTCGTTCAGCGCGCGCTGGCAGACGACGCTGCGACGTTCCATCAATGCAGGCGCAATTTACAGCTGGCGCTGCAGCAGAACACGGCCTGACTGGAGGTAAAACATGCGTGCGCTGTAAATCGTCCGGCCGTGCTCACACAAGGCTACTTTTGCTGTCGGGATTTCACCGGAGAGCAATGACGATGCAGAAACTACCAACCTTCGTCGAGTTTGTGCAAAACTGACGCAGCAAAAGCGCGTGTAGAGCAGGCGAGTTCACGCTGGACGCACAGCGTCTCGCAAGCGTCTCTAATCGTCTGGTTTTCTGTCGTTCGCGCTCTCAATTCCAGTGCAAATCCACCGTTGCAAAATGTCGTCTGCTGAATTTCGACTGCTGTGCGCGTCTCGCAGACGGCGCTGCTGTCGCAGATTCGAGTTCCCTGGCTCACACGTTCGTCTGGGCCGTAGCGGGGCCTGAAACTCGGGCGGTGTTTGACGTAACTTCCCTTCCACCGCCACGGTGCCAGTGCGGCTCAGCCGAAGATGCCATAAGCGAAATGCGGACAGCGCTCGAGTGCTACGCACACCACTCTGTGCAATGCAGGCGTCACGAACGAAGTGAAACGCCCACAGCGCTCCAGTGCTACGCACACCACTGTGCATTGCAGGCGTTGCGAACCAAGAGAAACGCCGACAGCACTCGAGTGCCACGCACACCACTCTGTGCGTTGCAGGCGTCACGAACCAAGCGAAACGCCGACAGCGCTCGAGTGCTACGCACACCACTCTGTGCAATGCAGGCGTCACGAACGAAGTGAAACGCCCACAGCGCTCCAGTGCTACGCACACCACTGTGCATTGCAGGCGTTGCGAACCAAGAGAAACGCCGACAGCACTCGAGTGCCACGCACACCACTCTGTGCGTTGCAGGCGTCACGAACCAAGCGAAACGCCGACAGCGCTCGAGTGCTACGCACACCACTCTGTGCAATGCAGGCGTCACGAACGAAGTGAAACGCCCACAGCGCTCCAGTGCTACGCACACCACTGTGCATTGCAGGCGTTGCGAACCAAGAGAAACGCCGACAGCACTCGAGTGCCACGCACACCACTCTGTGCGTTGCAGGCGTCACGAACCAAGCGAAACGCCGACAGCGCTCGAGTGCTACGCACACCACTCTGTGCAATGCAGGCGTCACGAACGAAGTGAAACGCCCACAGCGCTCCAGTGCTCCGCACACCACTGTGCATTGCAGGCGTTGCGAACCAAGACAAACGCCGACAGCACTCGAGTGCCACGCACACCACTCTGTGCGTTGCAGGCGTCACGAACCAAGCGAAACGCCGACAGCGCTCGAGTGCTACGCACACCACTCTGTGCAATGCAGGCGTCACGAACCAAGCGAAACGCCGACAGCGCTCGAGTGCTGCGCACACCACTCTGCATTGCAGGCGTTGCGAACCAAGAGAAACGCCGGCAGCGCTCCAGTGCCACGCACACCACTCTGTGCGTTGCAGGCGTCACGAACCAAGTGGAACGCCGACAGCACTGGAGTGCTACGCAAAGCACTCTGTGCATTGCAGGTGTCACGAACCAAGCGAAACGCCGACAGCGCTCGAGTGCTACGCACACCACTCTGTGCAATGCAGGCTTCACAAATGAAGTGAAACGCCCACAGCGCTCCAGTGCCACGCACACCACTCTGCATTGCAGGCGTTGCGAACCAAGAGAAACGCCGGCAGCGCTCCAGTGCCACGCACACCACTCTGTGCGTTGCAGGCGTCACGAACCAAGTGGAACGCCGGCAGTGCTCGAGTGTGGCGCGCACGATTCTGTGCATCGCAGGCGCCCCGAACCACATTGTTAAAAAAGGTTCTTGATTGCGGAAAAATCTATAGGCAAAATACATCAGACCTGTGATGACGTATAATCCATGGCACGTAAAGCCCGTTCATGTTATTACGAAGAGCTCCGCAATGAAGAAATGAAGCAACGGCTGCTACGGAACGACATCTGTTACGTAGTGCCTATAGTGTACTAGAATATTCTCCTAGTGGCGCGTCCTCGAGGGAGGGACAATAGGCCGGTTCATGGCCTCCGAGATTAGCCGGCGGCGCGCCGTTGCTACGGCCGTCCCATTCGGCGCGTTGCCCAGCGGAGAGACCGATCCCACCACGGCCACCTGGATCGGGGCGCGCGGCGGTGTTGCTCCGGCCGTCCCATTCGGCGCGCGCCCCTTTGAAAAAATGTAATTGAGGTAGTTCAGCCGCGCGCCGCGACGCGGCGCTCTTCTCCTACCCCCTTGCGGATGATGCCGCGCTCGCCGCGCCGTAGACAGCCGCAGATGTGTTTGGAAAAATGCACACTGGACGTTGTGCACGTGGTGACTGGAATCAAGGTACGCTGTTATGTATTGTTAATCGGGCTTTACACAGTGAGTGTTGTTCTCTGTAGCATATTACCGTCGAGATAGAGCCAAGCAGCGTGCTTAGGCGACTTCGTGTGGCGCGGCGCGTTCATATGCCATGACCACGGCCGCTACGTAAGTGCCATATGACACATGTATTGTGCCGAGTACGTGATTTGCCGTGCTTCTCATTCTTTCTTTTGGCGCTCGTTTCTCCCACGGCCGCCTGGACCGGAGCGCGCCATGCTTCTTTCTAAAGGAAATACATTTCGTCGTCGTCTGCACTGCATAGCTATCTTCTGCGGTCGAGCGCTGTCTTAAGAGCATCACGTTGCTGGAAAACTAAATTGCGGTAATGATAATGCTGTAGACGTTTTCACCTAGCCGATGGTAGGCAACATTTTAGTGGGCACGTCTTTTTGCATTCTGAAGTTCCCACGATACGACAGTGATGTGAATGAGACGTTCTTATTTAAGCGCAGGCCGCATGTAGGCGAATTTGAACGCGAAAGCGATGAGCGCGCGCTTGTCGCCTGCGAATTAGCTAAGGGTCGGTCGCGCAATGGCCACTTTCGTTTTGGTATCGCTTGTCGTTTTAGCGCGACAGCATGGAAGAACCCGTTTCGCAGTAATTCCGGTGTCGGCGGCGGTGTGTGTGTGTACGTTCGTGTGCGTCTGTGTATGCGCGCAGATATCGCTGTCGCATTTAGCTTAAGGGTCCCCCAATTTCCACCTCCATTATTGCGTGCATGCGGTTTGCCCTTTAAGATTCGAACTAATCTACCGGTTCGTTGGCTGAGCGGCTGCTGATAAGGCTTAAGTTTTCTGCAAGCTTTCTGCGTCTAGCATATATGTTTTCATATGCATTTTCACATTGTCATACTACGTTGACTTCAGGCAAGTAATTTGTTTTTTAGTCTGCGTTGGGATTCCGTGTGTAATTTACCGTGTTTTTCAGAAACGTGCCGTACTGCTGCGTGCCTTACTGTAAGTCAACACCAAGGAATATTACGTTGCCTCGACGCCAAAGTGGCATTCCTTCCAGCAGGTAAAGCTCGCGCACTCAAGGCCGCAGCATCCCAAGGGAAATACGCCAACCTCCTTTAAGCAGCGGAACCAACCTTCGGATCGTTTCCGCTATTCTGGAAGCACTCAGAAAAAAAGGGAGTTTTTAATCAATCTCGTGCTTTCCTTCGCATGTATACTTGTTACTGATATGCTGCACTTAAGAACACCAAAACAATTTTCTTAAAAAGTGACTCACGGGTGTTTTCGCTTCGGTCACCATCATCACGACAAGGACTGGCGCACACACACAAAAAATAAAGAATATAGCGATAGCCGCCATCCATTCTTTTATGTGCTTTTTGTGAACGTGGTGGAAGTGCTATGCTAACCCACGGTTACTCTACAGCGATATCTTCAAGGCGCCGCTATGCGCCGCAAACTTTCCCGCATAGAGCGCAAAGGAATGGAGGGGTAGTAGGCGCGCGCCGCGGTGCGGCGAAAGGGGTGGTCACGCCCCTTTCTGCAATTACGCCTCCTCCGTCCGAATGGGACGGCCGGAGCAACACCGCCGCGCGCCCCGATCCAGGTGGCTGTGATCCCACTGGCCAGTTTCACGACGCCACCGCTGCCGCGGTGCATGCTGGTACTTGTAGTCATCCGGCCGCTCCAGCCGCACGGAGTGTCTATGCGTCCCGTTTCCGAACGATTTTTGGTTTGCGTGGAGCCATCGTGCGATGGGAGGATTCACCTGCTGCGTCCCTGGGTGCTACAATAACAGCACAAGGGATAAATCCTTCGGATTCTATGTGTTTCCTAAAGAGCGAAAGCTTCGAGAGACATGGATCCAACGGATTAACAGGGCCGGACAGAGCGGCAGGTAAGACAGCTTTTTTTGCGATGTAGCGCCGTGTCTCTAGTAAATAGGTGTACCACGGTAGATTCTTGTCTCGAATGTAAAACCATATAGCTGAATACTCCAAAGAACATTATCTTTGCGCAATTTGCCAACGAATGCCCCTCCGCAATAGGTGAGCCGCCGCTCGTACAGTGGGTGTACGTACACGTACCCGCCGGGCATGTTGTTGCTGCATTTTGTCCCTTTTCAAGCAAGTTGCAAGCGTGCATGCATTAGTTGACGGTGATCTCACTGACCAGGAGTTGGTAATAATACTACTGTGCACGGTCGTTCACTTTTAGCTTGAACACGCGAGCGCATAGCCGTGCTCTTCGAAGTGTCAGTGCGTCATGCAGCCGCGCATCGAAGCGCAGTGGCGGACGACGAGACGCACCTGATACAGGCCCTTTGCGCCGACGCCACTTTACCAACATGCGCGGCCGTGTCAGATGCACAGACACTTCGAAGAGCACAGCCACGCGCTCGCGTGATCAAACTACGAGTGAACGACTATGTACATCGAGACGCTACTTTTTAAATGCGAAGCATTTCTTAGCGAACTTCTGCGACTTTGAGCGTATCTATCTATCTATCTATCTATCTAGCCGCCTACGACTTTGTGCTCTCCTGGTCGCTTGCTTCATCGAATGTGCACCAAAATTGGTATGGCGTAACATGACTGTATGACGAACATAAATGACAAGTCATAACATGAAAATCATGACACGCATGTCATGTACAGCATGATTTACATGCTACGCTCATGGTGCGCTGGCGGCCGTTTCGCTAGTTTGATTTACACCAAAATTCGTATCTTGCGACGTGACTGTGTGACGAACATAAATAACACGAGTTAACATGAAAATCATGACACGCATGTCATGCACAGCATGACTTACGTGCCACGCTCATGGTGCGCTGGCGGCCGTTTCGCTAGCTTTATATACACCAAACTTGGTATCTTGTGACGTGACCGTGTAACGAACATAAATAACACGAGATAACATGAAAATCGTGACACGCATGTCATGTACAGCATGACTTACGTGGCACGCTCATGGGGCGCTGGCGGCAGTTTCGCTAGCTTGATCTACCCCGAAAAATTGGTATTGCGCGACGTGACTGTATGACGAACATAAAAACTCGAGTTAACATGAAAATCATGACACGCATGTCATGTACAGCATGACTTACGTGCCACGCTCATGGAGCGCTGGCGGCAGTTTCGCTAGCTTGATATACACCAAAATTGGTATCTTGTGACGTGACTGTGTAATGAACATAAATAATACGAGTTAACATGAAAATCATGACACGCATGTCATGTACAGCATGACTTCCGTGCCACGCTCATGGAGCGCTGGCGGCCGTTTCGCTAGCTTGCTCTACCCCGAAATTGGTATTGCGCGACGTGACTGTGTAACGAACATCAATAACATGAGTTAACATGAAAATCATGACACGCATGCCATGCACAGCATGACTTACGTGCCACGATCATGGGGCGCTGGCGGCGGTTTCGCTAGCTTTACCTACCCCGAAATTGGTATTGCGTGACGTGACTGTGTAACGAACACAAATAACACGAGTTAACATGAAAGTCATGACACGTATGTCATGTACAGCATGACTTGCGTGCCACGATCATGGGGCGCTGGCGGCCGTTTCACTAGCTTTATATACACCAACATTGGTATCTTGTGACGTGACCGTGTAACGAACATAAATAACACGAGTTAACATGAAAATCATGACACGCATGTCATGTACAGCATGACTTACGTGCCACGCTCATGGGGCGCTGGCGGCGGTTTCGCTAGCTTTACCTACCCCGAAATTGGTATTGCGTGACGTGACTGTGTAACGAACATCAATAACATGAGTTAACATGAAAATCATGACACGCATGCCATGCACAGCATGACTTACGTGCCACGATCATGGGGCGCTGGCGGCAGTTTCGCTAGCTTGATATACACCAAAATTGGTATCTTGTGACGTGACCGTGTAACGAACATAAATAACACGAGTTAACATGAAAATCATGACACGCATGTCATGTACAGCATGACTTACGTGCCACGCTCATGGGGCGCTGGCGGCGGTTTCGCTAGCTTTACCTACCCCGAAATTGGTATTGCGTGACGTGACTGTGTAACGAACACAAAATAACACGAGTTAACATGAAAGTCATGACACGTATGTCATGTACAGCATGACTTGCGTGCCACGATCATGGGGCGCTGGCGGCCGTTTCGCTAGCTTTATATACACCAACATTGGTATCTTGCGACGTGACCGTGTGAGGAACATAAATAACACGAGTTAACATGAAAGTCATGACACGTACGTCATGTACAGCATGACTTGCGTGCCACGCTCATGGGGCGCTGGCGGCGGTTTCGCTAGCTTTACCTACCCCGAAATTGGTATTGCGTGACGTGACTGTGTAACGAACACAAATAACACGAGTTAACATGAAAGTCATGACACGTATGTCATGTACAGCATGACTTGCGTGCCACGATCATGGGGCGCTGGCGGCCGTTTCTCTAGCTTGATCGACCCCGAAGTTAGTATTGCGCGACGTTACTGTGTGACGAACATAAATAATAGGAGTTAACATGAAAACCATGACACGCATTTTCCTCAACGACATACAAGACGATGTATGCAGCTCTTTGCTGGCTGCTTCGCATTACATTGATTCCCACAATGCGTGGGATCTGCCGGCTTTTTTTAATTGAGGCAAAATGCTGGCGGGACTCTTGGCAATGGCTTAGCCGGAACTCGTTGGGCCAAACGTCGGATGAGCTTTCACGGATCATCCTCGAGACAGGTGTCGGCAAAGCCTCGCCCCTACTTTCCAGGAATAGTTATCCGCCTCATGCCCGCGGCCGATTTCGCTGCACCTGTGCAGCTCAGTGGCTGCAACAGCTGTAGATTTTATGCGTTTGTGGCGCTGTCGAATAATTCCTTTTGGTTCTTGGTTCCCTCTCCATGCCTGCCGTCACGCGCAATTCAAATGAGCGGCGATCACGTGTGCCTACTTGTTCTCGTTTTTCCATGTTTGTGTTAATAAATTTCAGTTGGAAGTCAGCGCTAGTCCTCGTCTGTTCCTCGTCCTTTGTGTATTACACGCGCTGTTCACGTCAATATGGAATACCAACTAGCCCGGTCACACACCTTGTCGAATAAAGCCGAAAAAAAAGAAAACTCACTTGCACCGTTCTGCTGGAATGTCATGTAAGCTAATCAAGAGAAAGCGATACTGTTGTCTCACAATGGAAGTATACAGCCTGGAAAGTACAGGCTGTAAGTGGAAATGTGGAAGGTACACTATTTCCATCCTGGCCATGTTCAGTGTGTCATAGCATTAATGCTGGAACTCTCTCTACCTAGGTTCTCGAAGTTTACTCCAACCACAGGACACAGAGTTTGCAGTGCCCACTTCGAAGGAGGTACAAAGACTTATATGAACCGTGTGCCCACAATATTCCCTTTGAGACAGCAAAAGGTGGAGAAGAGGCGACCGTTGAGAACAAAGGTAATATAAGTGCAAGTAATACAGAGAAAAAGCATGTTATGCTTACATGTACATTTCTTTTTATGGCAGGGCTTTACATAGGCAACAGTTACATAAGGGTTGTGCTAGCGCATGAAAAAAGAAGTGATGATGCTTAGTAAACTTAAATTCATGTGATGTATTATTAAAATATGTAGTATACAAATCCTCACCTGCAGCTGTAGCTGCGCTATTGTTGAAACAGCTGATCATTCCGAGTTTAAATGTGCTTTGACTAATCTGCTGTTATATAAACACAAGAAAGTGTCGCATTGTCTTTTTTCCCCTTTTTTAGTTAATTTCCTGATTCTGCCAATCTTTTTTCCAGTTTTCTTTTGTGGGCACATGTTACTGCTTCTTGAGTGCGATTCCTCTTGTCCTTCCTTTTCCTTTCCTGTTTGCAGGCGCTCTTTATATGCCTTGTATGCTATCTGGTTTATCCTTGCTTTTACTTGGCATTATTTGCGTTATTTTTTTTTCTGTCTTGTTCTATCTTTTTTTTTCATTTGTGAGCCTCTTTTATATTTGGAATAGCATGTACATTTAGTGCTGTTTATGTTCAATTTTTAATCTAATCAAAGCCAACTCCCCTCTGTATGGCCCTTGGGCCCTGAGGGTATCTTAAATAAATAAATATTACTGTAAGACTGAAACACGTGGCTTTCTTTTTTTATTTTCACCAACCAGCCTGAAGTTCCTGGGGGCTCAACTGCACCACCCGAACATGCGCAAGAGGTCTCTACCATTGCTAGCAGCGACAGTGATACTACTACTCAGCAAGAAACTCCTCTACACCAGGACCACGGATACAGCAGCCAACAGTACAGTTATGATGAGCTTATCAAAAAAGTTGCTGAACAAAAGTACGTCATAACTGAACTCATGGAACAAGCTGAAGCAGCAAATGTGCAAGTGGCAGAACTCAACCACCAGCTGAAACGAAGTCAGGAGGACCATGCAGAAACAAAAAAGCTGTGTGACCGTCTTCAGCAGAAGAACAGGTGCTTAAGACTTGAGTTGTCAGCAATGCACAAAAAAGTTAGAAGTTGCAAGGCTGAAGCTGCGCTGAACATTGATAATACATATGAGGCTCTTGTAAAAGATGAGAAAAAGCTGCGCTATTACACCGGCTTCACATCCAGCGAGCGCTTAGACAATTTTTGGTCCCTTCTAGAACCAGATGCCAAAAGGCTACGGTTCTGGCAGATGAAGGAAACAGAAAGTGAGGACAGAAACTTCATCCTGCCTTTGAAGACCCAGCTCATGCTGGTCCTGATGAGACTGCGGCTTGGTCTTGACGGCCTTGACCTAGCATACAGGTACGCTGTGAACATTCAAAGCTCGAAATACTATTTTTTACACCAATAGTTATTTCTACCTAACAACTATGAGATTGATAGGAGCGACTCATGGAAATCTGTTTCCATGTCAATTCATTTACAAGGACATTCCATGCATAATGCCTTCTACGAGTCTACTGTGTCGAGTAAAATAAGAACCCAACCGGCCTTAAGGTGGCGGTCCCACTCCGGCGAACCCCCCTCCGCATTTTACGCATTGTTTGCGGACGCACTGTGCTCGCTGCGCTTGACAAATAAATATTAATTGTAATAATTCAGAAAGCTTATGATCTCCGCTTTCTAATGACACCTGGTGTTAATGCCTGTTCGGAAGCGTTACCTAATAGCAATGAAAATAGTGTGAGCAACAAAAGGCATTTTTGTTGTACAAGCCTCCGTTGTACTGCCAGTACGGCGAAACTGTTCAACATAACAAGACCAAATTTACCGTGCCTTTAGAAGAAGTGCTATTTAAGGTTTCTATGACGAGATATTAGCCATAAAATAATTAGTAATTTATTTACGCTCCAATGAAACTGGTCAAAATATTAAACGTTTTTGTGAGAATATCTTTTTTACTTTTCAAAGCAGAACAATAAGATTTAGTGGCTAAGTAGTCTACATTACACTTATTTTCCATGCGAAGTTGCTTTGTGTTCTGACGAAAACTTGATGAATTATTATTTTGTCAATGCGGCAGTTTATGGCTGTACTTGGTCACGCATTACCGATGAAGCGACAAAACTATACAAGCTGATACTGGGAACTTCTACATAATGAAGAAGCAAGGCCCTTTCTATGATTCTATGAAGAGAAAATTCCTTTATCTTTATTAGGGAACCTGCAAGACAGCAGTGAATTTACGTAATTTTCCTGCTGACCAGTCCCGTAGAAACTCGCTTTTTTTTTCTTTTAGACGCTAATTGCCAACGAGTATTGCACATTAGTAGATGCATATTGTGTCTTTTATCTACTTGTGCTCACTAACTTGACCACTCAGTGCTTCAAACAAAATATTTTCAATGAATCATAAGTCTCACAGGCGTTTTTTGGTGGTAGCTCCATCTATGAAATTAAACATCAAGTTACTTTATGCGAGTTCAAGCGTTCGCCAAAAGTGGCGCAATTAAACATAATAAAACGGGTAGAACAGGCATGAATTATATCTCCAGGCCTCATAGTTTGCTTCACTAGCTAAGTCTAGTCGCCGCGCGTAACAAACACCAACCGTAAAAGGAGGAGGGCTTAGTGATAAACCCTTTACACTCGCCCCACGTCAGCAGGTGGGGCGGTCTCATCAAGCGGCAAATGGTTTCGGTATGCAGGAAGATTGCGCTTTCGTCACGCGTTCTTAGAACCAGTGTTCCCCGGCACGTCTTTAGTAATGTGCATCTCTTTGTGGTTCAGCTGCTCGTGTTTTGCGCGTTCCTTTGAGTGTTTTCGTGCCTGTGAGGTTCGAAATTGTGAAAGGAAGGACGCTGACATGCCGTATGAATGATACGCATGTAGCGCCGCTTCAAAGGGGACACGATGGTGAACGTATGAAAGCTTGTCATTGCCGGAATTTTCAAAGTAAGCCTGTCGAGCACTGTGCCGACAACTTCCACTGACCAGTAGTGGTAAGTTGTACCCAATCAGGTAATTACATCCTGGTTGCAACGATGCGACAGAAGCGAGACTTTGTTGAAGATGCAGAACGTTCTAGTCAACGTGGCAGAATATTCAATGTACGGGACCCTGGAAAAGTTATATTGTGCTTTGTGAAAAGACGCACTCACTTCGGATAAGACGATCACTGTCTTTGCCACTAATGAGCGCTACGGTGTCAGGAAACAGTTCGACTGAGGAGGACTACTCTACCTAGTGGGGGGGGGGGGGGGGGGATAACGCTGTTGCGCACTGCTACTTTGTCGTAAAGCGGCTTGCTGCGTAGCCAGAACTACTACTAATGATCGGATAACAACTAGTTCGTAGCAAAGTACAAGGCGGACAGTGCAATGTCTGGTCAACGAAGAATAACCTGACTTAGACGCACGTGAGAGTGGCCACATGAACAAAATAGTGCCGATACATATGCTACTGACGAACATTTTGTTGAAAAACTTTTGCGGCAACCTAAATGGAAAACTTGTCGATGGTGCCTGTAAGTCAAAGTAAAGGAAAACCACAGGTTTCCACAACAAATAAGTGTATTCATGCTTTTATAGAACAAGCATAAATAAAAACTGGATTCTGGAAAAGCCTACATGACCGGTCATGTAAGCCCCCAAGGCGACCCTGTCCAGCTCTGACCCAGTGCAGCAACAAGCCCTGGTCGACCGTCGTGCCCGGGCGGCGGCAAGAGCCAATGGTCTTCCGGACTAGGAGGCCCACCCCCAATAGCGACTTATTTCTACCAATAAATGTTGTATTCTCTCTCTCCCAAGGGGGGGGGGGGGGCGCCCAGCCCCCTCGTGTGCACGCCTACGCTGGCCGGTGGTGGTGGTGGTGGTGGTGGTGATGTTGCAGCAGGCGGGGTTAGCCTGGCCTGCGTGGCCGGCAATTGTTCCGCCTGAGCATCTCCTGAATTGTAGGGGTATGTCACCAAGTGTTGAACAGCCCAGTGTCTCGCAGGTAGACCAACAAAATTCGTTGCACGCTTCTCCTCGTTGCCGCTGGCCCTTCAGGAAAAATGACGTCTTCAAATGTCCGGTGCCTATGACAACATTTTTGCAAGGTGCGGACCATCGCTGCTCTTTCCACATCAAACTGTGGGCAAAGCCAAATAAAATGTTCAATGTCCCCGATGTCACCGCAGAAGGCACAAAACGGGGAAGCGTACCGCCCAGTCTTGAATGACCAAGCCGGGGTGTATGCGGATCCGGTTCTTATGCGGTACAACAGCGTTGCTTGTTCACGAGAAAGTCCGTGGATTACACATGCTTGGTGTGGAAACTTGTATATCGCTTTGAAATGATTGCGTATCGCATCTTTGTTGTTCTGGTAATTTTTAGGAGTTCTTACTGTTGGAACAGATGTCCGCGCTTCGCATGCAAGGGCATCAGCCTTTTCATTTCCTTCAATGCCAACGTGGGATGGGATCCACTGAAACTTTATATTGAAGTTCTTACCAATAAGGTGTTTAATTAGCGCCAGGGATTGCCTGGTGAACTTTTCTTGAGGTAGGCCACGATGCAGTCTTTGTAGCGCCGACTTGGAGTCCGTCAGCACTACAACATCTCGTGCAGAAAAGGATCGCAATTTTCGCAAAGCCGCGGTGATTGCAGCGCTTTCTACCGTTGTGGACGAAACCACACGATCCAGGCGGCCCGACCATGACACGCCAAGGCAGGGTATGCAGAAAGCCGCTGCGCAGCTATCCGTTTGTGTGCACACGGATCCGTCGGTGTACACTTGTAGGTGGCCCTGGTACATGGTACTCAAGTGGTCCAGCACAAGAAACTTTGCTTCCGCGGCTGGAATGGTGCGTTTCGCTGGTAGCTTGGGTACGCTGAAGTTGCAGGCAACATCCACAAAAGACCATGGCGGGTCCATAGGGCGCCGTTTCGGCAATTTCAAGCCTAAATATCGAAATGTGTTCAGCGCCGCGTGAAAATGTGAGCCAGTTCTTGCTCTTAGCCGCCGGAGAAGCGCCGTGCCTGCGAAGGATTCTCCCAGTCTTGACAGCTGCGTCAATAAGGCCTGAGACGCCAAAAGGCGGAGCGGAAGAGACTCGGCTTCATTGGTGACCTTCTCGTTTGAAGCCGCCTGAGGAACTCCCATCGCCAAGCGGAGACCCTTTCTGTGCACCGCCTCTAAGCGTTCGAACTGGTTCGGTGATGGTGATATCAGCGGCAGCTGATAAAGAATGCGGCTTGTTATGAGCGCAGCATTCAATTTAAGCATGGACATAGGATTGTTGCCCCAACGTACCCCTGCCATGCGACGAAGAGCGTTGATCCTTGGCCCTGATGCAGTGACTATACCATCAACCGCACGTCGCCATAGTAGCTTGTTGTCGATGGTAACGCCCAGGAAACGGACACTTGTTGCATAACTCAGTTTCATACAATATATGCAACGCTGTGGAAGCTATACAAGAAGTTCAGTCAGCAGTATGTGTGACTACGCGCGTCTTGCGCCTGGCTTTCATCGTTGTAAACGCTCGTGCGAGACGACCACGAACGCGCCTGCATAGCGTCGCGAAAGGTTACAAATGAGAACAAAGGACACATTTAGTTGAGCGTTCGCAACAACGTACGGACGCAGCCTGCCATAGCAAATGGCTGGCAGGCTGCGTCCGTACGTTGTTGCGGACGCCCAACTAAATCTGTCTAAAGAGACGAAAATAACGGGGTGTCTTGCCCTCCAACGCACAAACCATCTTGGTTTATTACTGTTCCCAAGAGAAAAAAAATCATGCCTCACATGGAAAAATCATTGTCTTCTTTCTCACGCAAACGCATTCATTGTCAGACGTCTCGCTGGCAGAAGCATGTGTTCTAGGAGGTTCTAACTCCGGTAATTAGTGGTAGTCATGTGTTCAACTGATCATCAAGATGTACTTTATTTTGGTAACCGTTTATTGCAGTTTGAGAGGATGAAATTTCGCAGATAATTCTCGAATTATAATTTGCTGAAATCTGTCTGTCCATTTTTTCCTCCTCCAGTTGTAATAAGCAAAAGCACGCTCTCCCCCCCCCCCCCCCCCCCTCACACACACACACAAAAGACATGCGCTCGCGCGATGCTATAAAAGTCACTGGCACGGTCGCTAAAATGAACCAAAATGATTGTTTTAGTAGCGGCCGTGCAATTCCACTGAAACGCTGCGAAGCGTTTGATTGATATTTTGTTCAATACTATTTCACTGAGGCACATTATATTATGTGAGTGACTGCGTTAGTGAGAGCGTAGCGCGTGCGTGTGGGTGAGAGCGTGTGTGTGTGCGTGTGTGAGTGCACGCTGTTGTACGCACCAGTGTGCGTGTGTGTGCGTGTTTTTTTTTCTTTTGTTCTCAAGCGATTGTATTTAGACGCTGCGCTGTCCTTTCTCAAGGGCTGCAATAGGAAGCGAGCGTTTGTCCTTACAAACTGGGGCACTTATCGTCATGTCGTTGAAACGACGCCAACAGTTGGCCCCGATTGTAGGTGAAAGACGCCGTCCGCGTTTGTGCTCCTTGCTTTTTGTCGGCCGATTTCCGTCACCTAGCGCGACATATAACATATAAAACACGCGCGAGGCGACGCTGACCATGCTTGCGCGCGCAATTTTCTCGCTTTCTGCAAACGTGGATGAGTGGCGTCGTCTGTTGTCGTTTTTAGAACTATTGGCAAGATGGTGGTAGTGGAACCGCCACCTTAAAGGAGTGTAGACACCAAGAACGGTCGATGACGATTTTAAAATCGCACGCCAAAACGCAGGCGTCCATGTTGTAACGTGTTCGATGAGTTATCACGTGGCCGTGACGTAGAGTACAGAAAGCGGTGAGGTTAGCACACTGACAAGCTGTCTGCTACATTTCACACATCTCCACCTTGCGGCACCAGTACTACCGACCGAAACGCTCAGCTGAGTCTTCAGGCATCGATCCGACGTCGTCATCGCTATCGACGTCAGACGAATCCGAGCATGAGTGTCCGCTTGGAAGCGAGGAAATATGAGTGTAGCCTCTGCGCCCTTGTAGTATTCATGGTCCGTCTTGTACGTAGTTTTATTCGGCACACTGTCTCCGATTAGCTTTCGATTTGGACATCTTGGTTTCGACTCATTATTGTAAAAAGCAATCGCAAACCATAATAACCAAAACAAGCATGAGCTAGAGCTCACTCGAGCAGACGATCATGTGAGACGAGCCGATGGGCGAGTCCGCATGAAACTGTTTTCCGTGCGTAGGTCACGTCACGCCTTTTGCAACTCTAGCCCGACGTTTTGCTGATGGTTATCGCGACAAGTCTATCAAACCAGCTACGCTTCATTTCTAGATTTCAAAATTCAAATAAATTAGCTTTAACTCACTTGTTCTCTGTCAAAATTGGTCACAGCATTCCTTGCAAGCCCGCAAAGCTCAGTTTTGTGTCAGGTTACACTTCGTTTTTGGTGTCTACACTCCTTTAATGGTTCGCATCATTATGCGGGCCTGTCATGTTTGCAGTGCACGGCCTGTTAGGATAAACTCATTTTTTTTTATATTCACATGTTGCATTCTCTGAACACTTCAAGCAAAATGTGCAACTTTATACCTGTTTTATCAAAGGCACTGCTTGTGTATATGCACCCACTCATTGTGTAGTAGCATCTCATTATTCGGACACTTCGGTTCTTGAGTGAAGATGTTCAAAAAGTGAATTCTTTTTAATACCGAATCTGTTATCACAAAAAACGAAAGACATTTTGTGATAACAATCTACTTAGATGCATTGCGCTGTGTAGTGGAATCAAAATTACTGAAAGTGGATTATCCTTGCAGCTGTAAAGTAAACGCAATGGAAATTTTAATGGTGCAAGGGGGGGGGGGGGGTTGCATGGCCAATGAGTGCCGTGGGTAAAGCACTTGGTCTCCACAACGTGGTGTCATTGATCCTTAGTTAACTATTTCATCCCTGTAGATCCCAGCAAGCCATAAGACTCGTGATGGTGTCTCAAGATGCCTCGCAGCTTCTCCAAATAACATTCTAGTGATTTCTTGTATATATCTGTGCCTATACTCTACTCTGAGGTGCTGAATGTAGCCCTGGAGCCGTATTCTCTAACTTTCCATATTCCATTTCTCTTCCATATGGCCTTCTGGCATTGGTCATCGTTGCCTCTCCGCTGTCACTGCGAGTATGCTAATGCCCCAGCGCCTGGCTGTCACAGCAGCGCCACCATTTTTTGCCCGCTTTGGTGTGGTTCAGCTAAACGTTATGTCACGCTCTGAAACATTGAAGCAACACTGACCAATGCAATGTCGTTTTCCCTGGAAGTCTGAAAGATGCGGCAACGACGACCCATGCCAGAGGGCCATATGGAACCGAAATGGAATACGGACTATGGAAACTTGGGGAATATGGCTCCTGAATGCATAAACTCCGCTGAACTTTTCTTGCAAACGGCAAATGTATAGGCACACCGTTGAAGGCACCATTGTTACTCGTTACCATGGAAGTAAAAAAATGAAAAGTCATTACCAAGCACTGCGCGCATTCTCTCTGCCACGATTCAGTGTTTTGCACTCAAAAAGGGAAAGGGAATGTCATATCAAAGCGAGTCTAAATATTGCCGTCATCATCCATACTCGGGGGACATGAATTCTAGTATAACCTTAATGCATTTTCACCCTGTGCATTGCCAAAACAGCAAGGTTCTATTCTGTGCAAGCGCAAATGCACTGAAAGGGTAAAGTATCCTGAGAAATCTTCCATAATATGGTTCTTTCACTGTCATGGGGTTCGAATTGTGCACACTTGATGTATGGGGTCATACTACGCTAAATGTGCCAGACGTTGCGTTCGAAAAAATTAAATGAAACTTGTCTCAATGTGCATAATCAAAGCTTAAAAAATATTTTTGCCAAAAAAAGTTATTTGTAAGGTGAGCGCGGTTTGAACATTTTGAAAAGGAGAGAAACCAGGCACTGCTAAATAATTAATAACCAATCCATATGTTTAGAAAACAGTCGTCCGCCACGGTGGCTACGGTGTTCGGCTGCTGACGTGAAGGACGCGGGTTCAATCCCGGCCGCAGCGGTAGCATTTCGATGGAGGCAAAATGCTGAGGCCCGTGTACTGTGCGACGTCGGTGCACGTTAAAGAACCCCAGGTGGCCTAAATTTCCGGAGTCCTCCACTAAGGCGTGCCTCATAATCAGAAAGTGGTTTTGGCACGTAAAACCCCATAAATAAATGAATTATTAATTAGAAAACAGTCCACAAATATCTGCACAAATTCTGACTTTCGATATAATTTGGATAATCCAGATTTATACGGCATAAACATTTTAAAGATTTACAGATTGTGCAAACGTATAATTCTTTTCATGTAAAATATACCAACTTTCACTTGGAAATTTGAAGAAAGCCGTTTTGCTGTGATGTGCTGTGCAGTGATGCCATGCAGCAAATACTTAAGTTCAGAGGAAATTTAGCTAGTTTAGCCTTGCTTCAACCGGCACTCCACTTATACCTCAAAACTAGGTGCTTCTGTTAGCGATTATGTGCATGGAATGCAGCATGCTATTTACTCGCATGGTCTTTAAAAGCTGTGCACATGGTGCGCAGTACTTTCATTACAGTGGCTGCTTATGGTACTGAATTTTTTTAGGCATGTTGTGCCATGAAATCTTGACAACTTCAACAGTAGCTTTCTCTGTTCACTTATGATCTTGTTCTAGCAGCAGCAATTTACTGATGTGCATACTTTGTAAATTTATGTTTCACTAACAGGTTTGGTGTCTCTAAAACAACAGTTTCAAGGATCTGGGCTACATGGCTGGATTTTTTGGACAACAGGCTTTGTCAGGTATGTCAACACCAGTCGTCTTTTCTTTATAGTGCCTTTTCTCAGTCTCTTCGATGCCCTTGATGAACTGCAACATCCATTGGGGGGCCTGGCAGCTTTGTAATAAAAGGGGTACTATATATTTATGTAGAGAATACAAAAAGCTGCTTTTAATCCTGATTTCAGGTCCCAACTTGGATGCCGCCGCAACTGTGTGACAAGTACAGGCCAAAAGCCTTCATTGACAAGGGCTATACTACTGTTGATGGCATTCTTGATTGTGCAGAAATTTTCATTGAAACCCCTTCGTCATTCCGGGTGCAGAGTGAGACATATTCCTCTTACAAAAAGCACAATACCGCGAAAGGATTAGTTGTGTGCAGCCCAAATGGCTTTGTCATGTTTGTGTCTGACCTTGCTCCCGGAAGACTGTCCGACAAGGCCCTGACAAAGGCTTGCGGCGTACTGGAAAAATTCTCGCCAGGGCGAAGTGTGATGGCCGACAGGGGCTTTACTATTGAAGAAGAGTGCAAGCAGCATTCACTGCGCTTGAATATTCCGCCGTTCCTGGGAGGACGGCCTCAACTGTCCGAAGCGGATGAGACTGACACAAGACTCATTGCAAGTGTGCGAATACACGTGGAGAGGGTCATCCGGAAGATCAAGACTTACAAAATACTGTCCCACGTGTTCCCAAACAGCATGTCAGGACAACTTAACAAAGTGTGGCACGTTTGTGCACTCTTGACCAACTTTGTGGGTGAACCATTGTTGAAAGAAGAATGAAATCTCAATGTTTGCAGTTGTCTATGGACATTTTCCTCATAGGGCTCCTGTACAGTAAAACCTAGTTAAACCGTACCTGATGGGGACACAAAGAAAGTACGTGCTAAGTGGCACTATGGCTTAGCCGAAAGTAAGAAATGTGCGCTTACCTCGGCACATTGCAGTTAGGTCCTTTCTCTATGGTAGGAGTGCAAGCCAGCAACTGAGGAGTATGATGGGCATTCGACAAGTGAAGAGCGCACATTAATCGACACCTATGCGATGTGCCACTATGGCTTAAGCGGGTTGTAAACACATTTAAGGGGAACCACGTCAGGGATTCGTCTCAACTACGTTTCATACGAAACCAAAGCTTAAACAGGTAAGGTTTAACGACATTCCACTGTAGTTCCCTTTGATGTTGTCCACGACTTAGAAATGTATGCAAGACTGTAAGCTGTTTGAAACATGTCAATCATAAGAGACGCTCGTTTTTTAATCTGGCCATGTGCACATGCTTAATAAATTATTTGAAGTGTGCAGAATGTTGTCTGCTTCAATAAGCACATCAGCATGTCCAAAAGTTTTCCATCCTCATCTTATAGAAGTAATATTCAGGCATTTATTTTTACTGCAGACATCTCCTATGTAAGCTTAACCTGGTCTCACATTCGATCACATGCTTTTTTTCTGCCGAAGTGGTGGCACGCATTGCGACTGTTTTGATCTGACCAGTGCATTGAATTTAACAGTGCCCAAAGCGCAAGAATTCATAGGGCTTTATAATGCATACCTCAAATTTCTCCATCATGCATTAGACACATGTTTAATACCGTTTCGCTGCGCAATCCAGCTGTTAACATTATTACTCCTGATAGCTTCAACACCCATCCTCTTATGTCATTGTGGCTAAATTATTAGGCAATGGTTGCTAATACATCATGCATGCGCAGCGTAATGGTGCAACACTGCCAACCCTGCCCTCCAAGAGCTCTATTGCTGCCTGTCAGCGTTTATGGTATGACAAAATAAGTGCACCAGGCAACCATAGAAAATATTGCCTAGATTTACTTCAACAGTTGCAAGTAATGTGGGGCAGCAAGTACATGGTGGTGAAAAATTCACAACGTTTCGTGAACTCGTCAAAAAACCCTTCTCAAAGGGCACGACAATTTGCACACACTCTTCCTTGCTGTATACAAATAGCACACAGGTGTCCAAGCCAGTCACACCCATCTGCACTTGCATCTGAGTGTAATACCTACTGCTTCTTTTGAGCTCCCCAGCACGCAACTGCGATTTGGCAAAGTCTTGAACGTTGAGGGGAACTTTGATTTCAAGTAGCCGTGGTGCACAGCATTTACACTTTACAAGACCATCTGGGCTTGCACCTAGAAAAGTGTGATGACGAGAGAGAAAGAGGCCAGTCTCGGTCACTTCCAGTTCCACGTGGCTGTCATTTTGGTCTTTAAATGCTTGTCTGTCTTCGGGCTCACACAATAGGCCCCGCTTCATGGCGAATGTTGCCCTGCCCTTTTTTACTCCCATCACTGCTGCAGTGAGAGGCCGGGCATCATGTGGCCCCATTTTGGTTTGGCATGTCCTAACCCATGTGTAGACTCTATGTGCTATCGATGCGGTAATGACACCCTCCCTATATCTATGCCAAAGAAGGCAAGCACTTTGAGGTCGCGTGGCTGCTTCTACAGCTGAAACTTCTTCTTCTGTGTATGGAAGCAAAGCATTCCCCTGCTTTGCTCTCTCCAGCCACCTTACAGGCAGTCCCGACACATGTTCAGGAGCTGGGCTCTCAACTTTTCTTTGT
This sequence comes from Rhipicephalus sanguineus, assembly GCF_013339695.2. Taxonomy (NCBI): domain Eukaryota; kingdom Metazoa; phylum Arthropoda; class Arachnida; order Ixodida; family Ixodidae; genus Rhipicephalus; species Rhipicephalus sanguineus. The sequence continues at coordinate 852,806 of NC_051181.1, forward strand.
TTTTCTGGCAAGAAGTCATTTGCTTCAAGCACGTCTGCGAAACAATCCAGCCTTGATTCTTTCAGCTTGCCATGCAAGTTTATGAGGCTCATTGTGGACAGTTTTTTGTCTTCAGTTCTCGGTGCAGAATATGCTGTTCGTTTTTTGTGATGCCTTGGTGCCGTGCTAATCCTTCCAACAGTGTCTTTGGTGAATACAATCTGTTCAAATTGTTCGGGGACTTTCTTTGGATCCCGTGGATTGTACCACTGCCGTTCGCCTTCAGCGCATGCCACGGCATCTGGTACCTGAGTGAAATCATGCTGTGCAATGTACATCAGCCCGTACAAAACACAGCAAACGTGTTTGCATACTCCACCTTTCCCAGCAACACATGAGCAGCTGCCACTGATGACTTCTCCATCGCACTTTAGCAACTTCACCCCAACGCTGTATGCTGTCCGTGTTGTCATAGATGCTAGTACTTGTGCCTTCACTATGGTCTCTGCTGAGTCTTCATTTGAAAACATCAACTTCTGTATGTGGCCTGATGTGAAGAGCCTTAGGCCAGCATCTCTATGTTTTTCAGCACCTTTTCTTTCGATGTACCTGCGTGAAGAACAAACTGTCATGTTGATACGCTTCCCAGGACTGTCCTCGAGAATGTATATCTACACATTCCATTGGCTACTGAACTGTTACTGGATTTTTGAGGTGTACCTACATCGTATACATGCCCACAGAAGTAGCTCAAAAGGGAAATTTTGAGATTGCACTTCACTAGAACAGTTGGCATAATTTCACTAATACAACGCATTCCTGTACATAAATGACCTTCCATTCCTTACAGAACTTTGCATACTCCTCCGGTTTTATGCATTGTGCAAGTTCCAAAAATATATTCAATCATCACATTGGCTTGGATGTAGTCTGCACGTTCAAAACTAAAGCTCAATTTAAAAGGACTCTGCTGGGGCACAAATGATGTATTGGGAACCGGTGTTCGCAATCATTCATAGTAGGTCATAGTTAGCATTATTTTAGATAAGAAGTTAATATGACTTTACAGACAGGTACAAGCACCTACAATAGGTGAAAAGGGAGTGAAGTCAATGCTTCATGAACCACCACCCCCTTTCGCAACCCCAAGGTCTGACACTCGCTTGGGATGTACAAAACAAAAATCACTAAAGCATAGAGATGAAAGTAAAGTTCAAGCACTTATAAGCAATACTTCATTTCAGAGGACAACATACAGAGGGTGCACATTGTATAAGCTATAAAAAAAGCATTACGCACAGTAGAACTAAAATAATTATATACAAGGGCAATGTTTAGTTTTGCAGGAACCTTCCAAGCACATCGTTATTAAATGAAGAAGAATCTGCCATTGTACACTACGGAGACTAGAAGGTGGGTAGAGAGTTACGGCACCACTACTGGTTCAAGAAATAACATTACACTTTCTCAAACATTGCAATATGGGCATGCTCCCCTTCGTTTCTGATAGGCACTTCAGTTTTAGAGAATAATGACTGCAGACTGCAGTATACATGCCTGACAATGTGCTCCTTTGAGAAGAATGGGTTCAGTGACCTTGTTTCGCGAGTCCACCCTTGACTGTTGTGTTCGTGCAGTCGAGATGCCATGGCACAGCGCTACATGAAACAGCCAAAAGTACAAAGAGCGTGATGATACCATATGCCAATGTATTTAAAAAAAATGGCAGGCTCAACTTTCTGCTAGAGCGACACACTTCTTTAGACCACATATCCCGACCACAGCGTTACCCTGTCAATATAGGTGGAACATACAAATATTTGCACGCTGCGCAGTCGTATCAGTTCATCAAGCTTTCACTAATAAGAAATCATCTGAAACACTGCACAAGTAAAAGTTAACAGCTTACACAATACTAGTACGGCCATTGCTGGAATATGCAGACGTCGTTTGGGATCCGTAAACTCAAGAAGATGCAAACCATATTGAGGGTGTGCAAAAGAAGGCACTTTGATTTATTTTAAACGCATATGGAAGACATGTTTCCGTCACTAACCAACTGAGGCGATCTTAACTTCAGACGCTTAATCCCACCGCAAGCTGCACTGCTTGAAAATATTGCATAGCATCGTAACCAATACCACAAAAATGAACTTTGAGGCCTACATTTACTACAACACACTGCGTCCAACACGTAGCAAACACAACTCAACAATCGTGGTGCCAAGGTGCCGCACAAAAGTTTGCCAGTTCTTGTTTTTTCCAAAGACGATATCCAAATGGAATGGGCTTCTGCGTGACGTTGTCTTTTTGACAAATCAAGAGCCTTTCTTATCTGCTGTTGCGTCTTTATGCAAGCGTAGTGGGATTGTGCTCATTTTGCGCTTTTGCTCTTTTCTTTTTTTATGAACGCAGCGTTTACTCTTGCTCATTTTGTGCTCGTATCTCTGTTTTGATGCATGGCGATGTGCATCAATGCATGTATGTACCGCTCTTGCCTTGGCCACCAAATGGCAGCTGGCAGTATTGAATAAATAAATAAAATTATAAAACCACAGGTAGTACCAGTTAATCTGGCAAATCGGTTCTGCGGAATCCCGCAAGCTGGAGTAAGGTTGATGTCTGTGTCCGTGTGCTTCGAAAGTTGTCGATCAGTTCGCCCTCGCGCTGGCATCTGCTAACCTCCTGGTTAGCTCAGTTGGTAGAGCGACTGCCACAGAAAGACGTTGGTCCCGGGTTCGAGCCCCGGACCAGGACGAATTTTTCATCAACTGTGAGGCGTTGTTTTTCTGAGAAACCCATATGGGTTTCCTTGTAGCTTCATGCTACATTCAGGTGGATGTCAGATTTTTCCCTTTTCACCAGTCAATCTGTGCCCCATAGTCCACCCACAAGCCAGGCTAACAAACCAGCTGCATGTATCGAAAATGTTAAATGCCTTCACTGCATTATGCTTGCACCTTATCAGTATCTTCTTTCTGGTGTCACGCTGTACTGCTAATCCGATGACAGTAACTATACTACTGATGACATCAGCTTGACTGTGTAGCCACTCTGATTTCCATTATTTGTTGTCCAAACATCCCCAAAGGCCACAAAGAAGGGTATTGTAACGGGAGGGTGCACATAAAGTACAGAAAGAAACTTACTGAAAAACCAAAAAGACGCGTACCATCAAGGAACAAGTAAGGACAGGACAGAAAGGGCGTCACTCGCAACTAACTTTATTCCCAGAACATCAGCGTCATATATAACCACAGCGACCCTGCGCGCGCACATCGCCTCACAAGCTCGTCAGAAAACACGCGATAACATGATCAACTAATCGAAAAATGAATCGATGAAACTAAATAAACCCCCACGCAGAGCCAGATGTGTCACTAACACAGCATTCTTTCTGCTTTCTAATATAGTATGCTTCCATAATTTCACGCGCTAAGACATCGTTACTCTTTCCAAGAACGGAAACACTGGCAAACCCAGGCTCACACTTGCAGGAACCACAATGCACAGGCAAATGTGCTGAAAGTTTATTTTTCACCGAAAGTTCGTGGTCCCTCATCCTGTCGTTTATGCACCGGCCTGTTTGGCCGATATATGCCCTACCGCAACTAAGCGGGATCTCGTACACCACGCCAACCGAGCAGGCGACAAAGGGCCTTGCGTGCCTCTTCCCACACGGGGAGGGCCTCGGTTCAGAAGAAATTCGTGGGCACAGGCTAGCCAACTTGCGGGGCGCCGAGAACACCAAGGGTACCTTGTACCTGTTAGCCACATTCTTAAGGTTGTGAGCAACCTTGTGCACATATGGCATAACCATGGGCCTTTTTTCCATCGGCTGCCTATTTCTTCTCGATCCCTTCAGTTTCTGAAGGAGGGTTTCCGAGACTGCAACAACGACAGAACCAGGGTAGCCGGCTGAACACAGCCTCGTGACCTGATTATTGAAACTTTCCTGCATTCGATGAGGACAAGATTTCACCAGCGCTCCTTCCAGGCACATGGAAGCAACGGCCCTGTTGACAAGTTTCGAATGCGAGGCATCATAAGGAAGAAGTGCCTTGCGTGAACGTGGGCAATATGCCCAACATATGTGCGTCTCCGAGAAAGTGAGACTCAGGTCTAAAAATTGCAGCACACCACCAACAGGAAGCTCATGCGTGAATAAAAGACCCTTGGCGTGTTGTCTAAAAACAGCTAAAACCTCATCCACTGAGTTAGTGGTTGTCAAAGAAGGGTTAGCTTTAAAAATGATTAAAAAGTCGTCAACATACCTAAAAATCTTCACTTCAGCATCGTCAATAACCTGAGCCACTTCTCTGTCAAAATCCGCTAAAAATATGTTACATAAAACAGGTGCCACGCATGAACCTATGCAGATTCCTTTTCTTTGAATATAAAACTGATTATCGTGACACACGAACGTGGAACATAGTTTTATATTCAAAGAAAAGGAATCTGCATAGGTTCATGCGTGGCACCTGTTTTATGTAACATATTTTCAGCGGATAGCGAAGTGTCTTTTTTGGAAAATCATTGAGAAAAAAAAAACCGTTGTAATATGTAAGTCATGGCCACACGTGGTACACCTGCATGTATGTATATTAACTATGTTTTCTTCGAAATAAACTAGTTGCGAGTGCAGCGGTCGTCCTGTCGTTCTTCGTTCCTTTTCGTGCCTTGTCCAATTTGCGCTGCTTCCCACGTAAACATGAACTACTCACCCTGTCCCCTTCCTCCTGTCTCCTTTCCTCTCCCCTCCCCTCACTCCCCTACTCTTCTCCACTGCCCCTCTCCCCTACCCCTCTCCACCCTTCCTCTGAAACGCGGGCTAGACATGCCGAAATTCTCTCCTGCACAGCGCCGCGATGAGCGCCAGCGCATGCGCGTCCCCTCCCCCTCTCTCTCCTCTTACGCTGCGCCCTCTCGCACGCCTGTCGACCGCGTTCCCCGCTCGCCCTGTGAGAATTAACGGCCAGGCTAGAGGGAAGACAAGACGCGCGTAGCGTTCCCCTTCGCGTTCCACGACGCGAGGTCGGTAGCATGCCCAACGAACGTCAACTGAACGCGATCGTGCAAGTACTCCGGCTTCTCATCGCCTCATCGTCCCCTTTAGATGGAAATGGTGTAATTTTTAAAATCATTTCCACGAACTACGAAACTACTGGGGCAGCTACATTACAGCATAACTCTCTTTTGCTCAAACACCATAAGTGCTAGTATGCTACCGCGCTAGAAGAGAGTTTGTCTCTCGCACTTCAAGCGAAATTCTTACGGCGGAGATGTTGTATATATAGCCTAACACCCAAAATTTGAACATTTTGAGGGACTGCAGGCAATTTGCTATATGCTCAAAAAATCTTTGTGCATGCTGTCTGCAAATTGCTGCTCACCTTTATTATGTGTTACTGCGAAGGGCAGTTTTTTTTTTTTGCTTTCACAAATAGTTATATATTGCAAAATGTCTTATTTCATATACTAACATAGGTATGTTATTTTTCAGTGAAGCGGCCACCATCAACCATAGCAGGGTTCGTGGCGAGAGCAGTTGAGGAACGGAAAATATGCAGCTTCTGCCCTTCTCTCCACCAGTCAGATAAGTCCGGCCCGGCGCTGATGGGGCTTATTGGCCTGCAATCAAGGGGAGGGCTAAATTTCCCAAAGCAGAAATTTTTCACTGTCGTTGTGACCCTTAAGAACGCTGTTGACATAGCCCTGCCGCATATAAAAAAGAGCAACGTGCGTCAACAGCTGGCTAAACTGCTGTTCCCTCGACTCGAGAAATGCACCATTTTCATTTGTCCATCAATGATGACCACGCGACGAGCACAGTATCTGTTGTGTTTGATAAGTTCATAAGGCCGCTATTAACTCACGCGGGCGGCACCCTGACTGCTCGAGCAGCCTACCGCAGAAAGCTTGCTTGCAAGTCACTTCACAGAAAAGTGCTCAGAGTTTCAGTTGTGTTTGTTTTTGTATATGCTGAAAATCAAAGCTCTGGCTCTTGTGTTTGTAAATAAAGTGTCTTGTATCCTCGAGTGATTTCGTCTGTCCCCCACCCCCTCCCCCATCCAGGCTGTGGCTTTGGTGCATCAAACACCTTTCTTGCTTGTCCAGCACGTACACTAAAGAGGTTACTACATTCACCACAATTCCATACATAATGTCAAAAACCTTATGCATTGCAAGCTGTTATGCACAGCTCTACCCAGAACGCTGTATTAAGGTCGTCTCATGTCCCTCACTCACCGGTCGCCTCACAGTACAACACGCGAGGCGACCGATCACCGCTCGTGTCTATTCCGTGTGTGTGTTTTAAAGACGATAGTCTTTCTTGGAGAACTTAAACGCAGAAATTTTGGCCTGTCTTTCTGTCTGTCCTTCTGTCTGTCTTTCTGTTTGTCGGCACGTCCCTCGATTCAGCCACTCGGCCAAAGTTGAACCACTTGCCCAAGGGCCAGCCATCGTGAACGGCTGAATAGGTTCATACTTGTGTATATTGTTGATCAAAAAGCAAACATTACGCACATCTGAGGCGCAACATCACTAGGTAAGTATTAGGCGGTGTGTTCCTTTAACAGAAAATACATAGATACACAATTTTAAAGACCTTGATGGTATGCGTTTAACGTTGAGACAGTAACGCGTTTATTAAAAGATTGCCACAGCTGAAGCGATCAGCGGTCCAAGCCGAGCAAGCGCGAGCGCCAACAACAACCGTCTTCGTCGTCTTCTTTCGCAGGCGTTCTTGTCTGCGCCCTACCATGTTACAAATCACTCCCCCGCGGATAAGGAGCCGTCCTGGCCTCCTGGCGACCTAAGGAACAGGTACAACTGGTGGGTCATAATGCGGCTTCAGTCGATCGACGTGAACAGTCTCGCGGCCGCGACGACGGCGGTCCGTAGAAGATTGAACAGGCTCAATCATATAGCTAACTGGGGATGCTTGACGTAGGACGCGGTAGGGGCCTTCGTACTTAGGCAGTAGCTTTGTGGAAAGGCCAGGAGCGGAGGAGGGAACGCGAAGCCACACCAACGTTACAGGCGAATACGACTGAGGAGGCAGGTTTTCGTCGTGACGGTCCTTCTGGCCCTACTCGCCCTACAATGTTACAACCCTAGTTTCTTAAGGTGCGCTGAAAATGCGACTGCGCTGAAACTTGTCTTCCTCCGTGCCCTCTGCAAAAGCTCATGTAGTGTTTCGGTTTCGGTTCAGTATTGCATTGTACGAATGACAGGGGGCGCCGCTCTGGCATTCCTGTTCAAGTGGTAGGCGCGAAGGGGGAAACAGGTTTGGAAAAGACAGGTGCAAGGGTCACAGGACCCACTTTCCGCGAAGTAGTCTTGGGAACGGGAGGGGACAAAACAGCAGTAGCACGCGCTAGTAACCGGGGCAGTGGCCAGGTGCGGGAGAGTCCAGCAGAAAAGTCGGATCACGTGATAATCGCCGGGGACTCGAATTTAGCTACATGCGCAGAAGCAATCGAGGAAAGGGTGAGAGGCGACAAACGAGTTTTAATAGGGAAGTTCCCGGGACATAGGCTGGGATCAGTGATGAGACAAGCTAGCGCAGAACTCGCAACTAAGTCTAATGGACGTAACCTCGTGATAATCGCGGGAGGTCTAAACGACGTCTTGAGTAAAGAATCAGCCGAACTAGCGACCACATTGGCGAAAGGGGTCGATGACATGCGCGCCATTTCCCCTCAGGTGCAGATAGTGGTATGCACAATACCGGAAGTACCAGTGCGAAATATCAGCTTGCAAAGAGCGGTTGTCGTCGCAAACAAAGAGATATGGCGAATTAGTCGAGAGAAAGGCATCGAGGTAGTGGAAATAAACAGAGAGGTGCACAGGTGGGGTGGTTTTCGAAGAGACGGAATACACTTCGATAGGAGGCTTGGCCATGAGGTGGGTTGGCGTCTTGCAGGACGCGCAGTAGCTTTTTTGGGGGGCACGCGGGCCCTTCGTGCCCAAGGTAGCTTGTAATGAGGAAAACAACCAGGGGGACTCTTTGACAGGTAGTATAGCGAAAAAACAGAGAAAAGGTAAAAGAAGGGAGAAGGCGCGTGTTGCAATTAGTTACATTAACATGCAGGGTGGCAGAAAAAAGGCAAAATGGTTAGAGATTGAGAGACAGTTAAACAAGGAACAGATAGGTGTTTATGCGGTTACAGAAACACACCTTAGAGACTTGGAAGAGCCACCACATATTGAAAATTATGTTTGGGAAGGATGTAACAGGATCACATCAGAAAGGAGAGGTGGGGGGGTTGGAATGCTAATTCATAGCAGAACAAAATGGGAGAGAGTGAAACAAACGTGTTCAGAGCACATATGGGTTTCGGGCACAGTAGGTGGAAAGAAAACGTGGCTAGGTGTAGCTTACTTGTGGACGGGGAATAACTGCAGAGAAAAGAATCTGGAGATAGTGAAATGCATAAGCACCGATATTAAAGAATTTGGTCATGATGCCGAAATAATCCTTCTAGGGGACATGAACGCTCACATTCATGACCTTGACGGATATTCAGACACCAATGGCAAGTTATTGCTAGATCTCTGCGAGCAACATAGTCTTGAGATAGTTAACGTGGGGCCTAAGTGTGAGGGGCAGATCACGTGGGAAGTCGGAAACAGGCAATCGAGCATTGATTACTGTCTCATGACAGAAGGAATATATGACAAACTTAGAGACATGAGAATAGACGAAGAAGGCATTAACAGCTTGGGTAGTGATCATAAACGCATAATATTACAAATGGGATATAAAACTGGAAATAAGAACATAGAATCAAAGTTTGGCAGCTCGTATCTAAATGACAAACAAATAACAAATATAGCCGCAAGAGTCGAGGAAAAAAACACGTCAGGCCTGCGCTGAAACCGCAGCACAGTCACAGCGAAAGCTGGAAGAGCGTCGTTTCTAGAGCCCGTTGTAAGCTCTCTTGGGGCTACAATACAAGTACACTAGAAAGGTACCCACTACGCCATAAATCACAATTTTTTGTGAAGTTGGGAAGCACCTACTAAACCATTATTTGTCATTCTGCGGAGAAGCGAGGCACCAGCTACACGTCTGTAAGGCATTATGTGCACGTCGTTGACGCGACGACTGATGACGATGAAGAATTATGCCTCAGCCCTTTGTAATGGGTTGGAAGCTTTAAACGGCCCACCAGTTATGTAATTTGCATTGGGTGACGCCCGGTCGCTATTTCCCTCTCCCGTCATGCTGTATAACATACGTTGACGTGGGAGAGAGACGGCGGGGGAGGGGGGCGAAGAACTTTACTGAGACCCCGAGGAAATGGATCATGCGCTTATGGGCTTCCTTGGCAACCAATACAAGTGCACTTGCGAGGAACCCACTACGCTATAAATCATTGTAATTTTACTGAGACCCCGAGGAAATGGATCATGCGCTTATTGTCTTCCTTGGCAACCAATACAAGTGCAATTGCGAGGAACCCACTACGCTATAAATCATTGTAATTTTCTAGAAGTCGGGCAGCAGGCACTGTGCCAGTTTTCGTCATTCTACGGAGAACATTGGTACCTGCTAAACGCATGTAAGGCATTATGCCCACTTTGTTGATGCTGTGCCTGATGACGGTGAAGAATTATGGCAGAGCCCTTGGTAATGGGTTGGAAGCATTCAACAACCTACTCGTTGCGCAATTCGCACTGTGTGACGCCTGGTTACAGAATTCACGTTGTGCGACGCTTGGTGCTTATTTTACTCTTCTACCACGCTATATTGCATATGGTAATGGGGTTCCTTCCCGACATGAAGCCTGTATAGGACATTTTTGCAAAGCCGTTTCGAGCACCGGCATGGCTCAGAGGTTGAATACTGGGCTCCCACGCAGAGGGCCCAGGTTCGAACCTCGTTCCATCCTGGAATTTTTTTCTTATTTCGTTTTTTTTTCTTATTTCGAGCGATACTGGTTACGGACACCGGCGGCGGCGGCGGCGGCGGCGGCGGCGGACAACTACGGCGCCAAAAACGGCCGGTGAAATGATCTCATAACAGCTTTCGCTGTAAAAGTAGACGAACTACCAGGCAAAGACTGGAAGTATAGTGAGCTGCTACATGTAATCACGAAAGAAATGGAAATAGAGAAGAAAACTATTTGTTGGAAAGGAAAGAAAAAGCCAAAAAGTTGGTGGAACAAAGAAATCCGGGAAGCGATCGAGATGCGACGTCAGGCATCACGGGAGCACAGACAGCCAAAAAAGGAGAAGCGGCCACAGGACGAAGTTAACCAAATATGGGAAATATATTTAGAGCAAAAATCCATTGTGCAGAAATTAGTCGAGGCAAAAATTAAAGGTGAAAGTGAACGCTGGATGACAGAGATTCGCGAAAAGAAGAAGGCCGCGCCTAGGATATTTTGGAGCCACCTAAAAGCGCTGGGTAGGAAGTCTGTCACAATGCAACAACATATGGTAGATGAAGGAGGAAATAAATTCGAAGGATATGAAGCGCTAGGTTACATTCGAAAGATAACAGCCGATTCGTTTAAAAAGGTCCCCCAGGGGATTCCCCCGGTGAGTAAAAGTACGCAAAGGAGAGCAACCGACGAAGATGTAGTACTAGAGAATTTCAATTGGAAGAAGGCCGAAGGAAAAATTCCTAAGCGCACTACTCCGGGCTTAGATGGGGTTCCCGTCAGCCTCATTAACGAACTCGGACATAACACTAAAGAAGCACTGCTGAAAGCCGTAGAAAAGTGCTTACAGGAGAGGGAAATACCAGACAGTTGGCGAAAAAGTAGAATGAACTTAATCTATAAAGGCAAGGGAGAAAAAGATAACATTCGCTCGTATAGACCCCTAACAATTACATCGGTGCTATACAGGTTGGCGATGCAGGCAGTAAAATTAAAAATAGAAGCGTGGGTAGAACAAAATGATATTTTGGGAGAACTTCAGAATGGATTTCGAATCGACAGGCGGTTAGACGATAATCTGTTTGTTCTTACCCAGTGTATAGAAATATCTAAAATAGAAAACAGGCCCTTATACGTAGCTTATCTAGATATCACCGGGGCGTATGACAACGTTAATCAGGAAATTTTGTGGGATATATTGAAGGAAGTGGGCATAGGTGACGACTGTGTACAGCTTTTGAGAGAAATATACCGAGAAAATACAGTTTGTTTAGAATGGGAAGGAATAAGTAGCAAGGACAGCGTTGAAATTAGCAAGGGGCTGAGACAGGGATGCCCTTTGTCCCTGCTGTTATTCATGCTGTACATGGCGAGGATGGAAAAAGCGCTAGAAGGTAGCAACATTGGATTTAATTTGTCACACAAACAGGTCGGAGCGATGGTTGAGCAGAAGCTTCCAGGTCTATTTTATGCTGATGATATTGTCTTATTTGCGGACAGTCAAGATGATATACAGCGACTGGCAGATATATGCGGAAGGGAGTGTGAGGCTCTAGGACTAGGATTTAGTGCAACAAAATGTGGATCGATGATATTCAATGATCGCGGAGACCATACGGTCTTAATACAGGGCCAAAAAATACCGAGGGTAAGCGAGTACAAGTACCTCGGAGTATGGGTAAATGAGAGGGATAGATATATGGAGGTACAAGAGAAAGCATCGGTAGCAAAGGGAAAGAGGAATGCTGCAATTATGAAGCACAGAGCTTTATGGGGATACAATAGGTACGAGGTGCTTCGAGGGCTGTGGAAGGGTGTGATGGTTCCGGGGCTTACATTTGGAAACTCAGTGGTGTGCATAAAGTCAGAGGTGCAATCAGGAATGGATGTAAATCAAAGGACGGTGGGCCGCCTCGCCTTGGGCGCTCACGGGAAGACGACAAATGAGGCGGTGAAGGGTGATATGGGATGGACAGGCTTTGAAGTGAGGGAAGCGCAGAGCAAAATGAGATTCGAAGAGAGGCTGAGGAAAATGAAGAAGAGTAGATGGGCAGAGAAGGTTTTCAGGTATTTGTATAGAAAAAGCGTTGACACGCAGTGGAGAAAAAGAACTAGGAGGCTCACCAGTAAATATACGGCTGGCAGTGCGGGCGATATGGCAACAAGGAGCATTAAGCGGAAGGTCAGAGAGGCGGAGAAGACTTATTGGATGACAGCGATGGAAAAGAAGCCGGCTCTGAGTAACTACCGAAAGGGAAAAAACGAAATAAGTCGGCGCATATGTGGGTTGCAATTTTCTATTACGCGTCGCACAGAGGCTGCGATTGCCGAGCTTTCGCCCTCCGCGCGTGCCTGCGTTGGGGCGTGGCCTCGGCGCACCGCCGGCTAATCTCGGAGGCCATGGTTGGGGGAAGCGCGCCATGGGGAGCGCGCGCTGCGGTGCGGCGGCGGGAGCCGTTAACCCGCTTTCTCCGATTACGCGCTCTGCGTGCGAATGGAACGGCCGTAGCAACGGCGCGCCGCCGGCTAGTCTCGGAGGCCATGGCCGGTTGAAGCAAACGCCAGTAGACGCCACTGGTGGCGTTGCTGCGCCTTTTAGGGGCGAAGCTCCTTAAGGCGGCACCCGTTCGTCCCTCGTAGTTGTCGTAGTCGTAGTGCGTAAACCGTCGTAACGCTAGTACCAGATCTTGACCTCCAAGGTGGTGCCGGTGGGAGCTTTTTCCTGTGCGTTGTTGAACAATAAAAAACTCGCATCGTGCGCGTTAACTAAAAGCCGAATTCTTCTGTCTCTCATTCCCCATTAGCAGCCATTGGCATGTTCCAGTAGGAAACGTTAGTAGAAGTAGAAGTGTGTTAGCTAAAAGCCGACTTCTTCTGTCTCTCATTCCCATTAGCAGCCATTGTTTACCTCCCAGGTAGTGCCTGGTGAGATTTCTCCTGTGCGTGATTAAACAATAAAAATTTTGTTCAAAACGCCATTGATTGATGAAATAAACCAACGAAAGACGCCAGATGTTTTGTAAAAGCAAAACGAAAGAACGCCAGATGTTTCTAAAGCAAAACGAAAAGACGCCAGCTGCTTAACGAAAGACGCCAGATGTTTTCTAAAGCAATGGTTTTCTAAACAATGAAAATTCACAGCGTACATGTAAAATTAAAGTGAGCTGCAAGTCGTCATAACTCTCATCGAACCTTTAAGGCCGAACCATATAGAGCGTTTTTGCCGGCGTTTTCTGACGTTGCGTCGCACAGTGTGACCAGAGGGAATGAACCTGACACCTCGTAAAGCAGTGTACAGTTTCCGTCAATGGACCAACAAGATATATTTCTGATTATAGCTTTTATGTCTCATTTGCAGTTCTGTGGTGCAAAAAACGAGTCACAGTGCCACCAAAAAGTCTATTTTTTTTATTTGACTTGTAGCGCCAGCTATTGGCATTGAGAAGAACCACAAACTCGTAATATATGGCCTCTGAGCTTGAAGCTGCCGCACGTCTTTGAGGCCACGTATTCGGCCAATACACTCATTCCTGCTAAGCCTACCGATGAACTTGAGTACGGCGCTCGGAAAGAGTTCAAAGATATCACGAGCGCTTTGCTGTCGAAGCTTCTAGGGAACAAGCTAAGTCAAATACAAGCATCACTTGAGAACTTAAGGGCCACACAGCGCACGGCGACGACTTATTAGATTCGAGGCGGGCGGCAGCCAGCAACGACGCCGTTACGTAGCGGAAGTTGCTGCCAGCCGCATGCTGATTGGTTCTGCGTCCATCGAACTGCTTCCGGCGTCGACGCTGCCGCCCGTGATGTCTGGACCGTCCAGAGGTGGACGTTTCGTCCACCGTCACCGGTAGCGTCGACGTCGAGGGACGCCGGCGTACGAAACGCCGGGAAAACGCCGGCAAAAACGCTCTATATGGTTCGGCTTTTAGTATAAACGCGCCCGATCTCACGTCGGTGATGATGTACTGGGCAGAATTCACGGAAGATTAACGGTTTTCCGGTGAACCTCCGCAGCTTCGCCCACTCATCATCATTCACTCCGTGGATATGCTGTGATTTTTTTTCTAGTCGCCGAGCCGGTTCGGGCTGGTTTGGGCCAGTTCGGACGCGCTTTGCGACTGCTTACTTCGTTAGTCTGTAGTGCGACGCTATACTTTCAACGTGGTAGCACTTGTGAAAAAAAATCACAGCATATCCACGGAGTGAATGATGATGAGTGGGCGAAGCTGCGGAGGTTCATCGGTAAACCGTGAATCTTCCGTGAATTCTGCCCAGTACATCATCACCGACGTGAGATCGGGCGCGTTTATACTAAAGGTTCGATGAGTTATGACGACTTGCAGCTCACTTTAATTTTACATGTACGCTGTGAATTTTCATTGTTTAGAAAACCATTGCTTTAGAAAACACCTTGCGTCTTTCGTTAAGCAGCTGGCGTCTTTTTCGTTTTGCTTTAGAAACATCTGGCGTTCTTTCGTTTTGTTTTTACAAAACATCTGGCGTCTTTCGTTGGTTTATTTCATCAATCAACGTCGTTTTGAACAAAATTTTTATTGTTTAATCACGCACAGGAGAAATCTCACCAGGCACTACCTTGGAGGTAAACAATGGCTGCTAATGGGAATGAGAGACAGAAGAAGTCGGCTTTTAGCTAACACTTACACTTCTACAGAGACAGAAGAATTCGGCTTTTAGTTAACGCGCACGCTGCGAATTTTTTATTGTTCAACAACGCACAGGAGAAATCTCCCACCGGCACCACCTTGGAGGTCAAAGGGTAAGACTTGTTACTCACTACTACGAACACGACGAGGGACGAACGGGTGCCGCCTTAAGGAGCTTCGCCCCTAAAAACGGTGGAGGACTTGTTTTAGGGGCGAAGCTCCTTATAGCGGCACCCGTTCGTCCCTCGTAGCGTAGTATGTAACCAGTCTTACGCTTTGACCTGCAAGGTGGTGCCGGTGGGAGATTTTTCCTGTGCGTTGTTGAACAATAAAAAATTCGCAGCGTTAGCTAAAAGACGACTTCTTCTGTCTCTCATTCCCATTAGCAGCCATTCTTTACCTCCAAGGTAGTGCCTGCTGAGATTTCTCCTGTGCGTGATTAAACAATAAAAATTTTGTTCAAAACGCCGTTGATTGATGAAATAAACCAACAAAAGACGCCAGATGTTTTGTAAAAGCAAAACGAAAGATCGCCAGATGTTTCTAAAGCAAAACGAAAAGACGCCAGCTGCTTAACGAAAGACGCCAGATGTTTTCTAAGCAATGGTTTTCTAAACAATGAAAATTTACAGCGTACATGTAAAATTAAAGTGCGCTGCAAGTCGTCATAACTCATCGAACCTTTAGTATAAACGCGCCCGATCTCACGTCGGTGATGATGTACTGGGCAGAATTCACGGAAGATTCACGGTTTACCGATGAACCTCCGCAGCTTCGCCCACTCATCATCATTCACTCCGTGGATATGCTGTGATTTTTTTGTTTTCTTTTTTTCTCAGAGGCTTCCATGTACGATGCTAAAAAGAAAAAGAGAGTCTCGTTGTACGCCGTGAAAGGGTGTAAGGAAACGCCGGAATAATTTTGTTTAGATGCGGTTCTGTAACCGATAACAAAGTACAAAAATTTTATAACAATCAATGTGTGTCTGTCGAGGGCTTTATTTATTTGTACGCCTTCTGGCATAGGAACGCAGCGCAGACGTTGCTTTGCACTTTTATGTAGTTTGTGACCAGCACGCGATTTAAATGTGATGGATATAGCGCCATAGAAGAAAAACAGGTCCATACATGCTGGGTTTGTGCAATGTATGATAAAAGTTGCGAATACATACTGCTGAGGCGATGTCCCGAACTGCAATGAATCCGCCGGTCTGCAGGCTTTACGCAAGCAGACGACATTTGTCGATACTAGTGTGTTGACGTGGTTTTCAAAAACTTTCTTTACACTATACTACAGTAAATACAGTCTTTTTGTGCTGCAATAAAAGAATCCGTTGCATAAGGAACGCCTACAAACTCGGACAACGTCAAACGCACCGGGACACAGCGGCCGGTCTACTAGAAAAAGGTGCAGCGGCGGCACCTGGTGGCGTCTACACAAACGGGCACGCGCTCTCCTTCCCGGACGCGTCACTAGGAAATTGTTCTAGTACACGATAGTAGTGCCATTGTGGCATACTTTTCTTCTTCTTCTGGCACGACGCACTTGGGACATAAACTAGTAGTGGGTAGTCTGCGGTGGAGAAAGAAGAAGTAGTTGGAACAATGGCGGAGATACAATAATAAACCGCGCTGTGTTTTCGGAACCGCGTTTCAGTGTGCTATATTTATTGGTGACCCGGACTACGAACGCGACCTTCCATGGAGCAGCGTGAGCATCTCGACGGCCTCAGCCCTGGTACCGCTGCCGGTGCACCCGGCCATGTACCCTCTTCGGGCGTTGTTGGAGGTACTACTACCATAACGCTACCACAGCTGTGGCTTGCCGATCCCTCCTTATGGTTCATTCAAGTCGAGAACAAGTTCCGCATTCATCGCATCACGTCAGAAGTTCGCAAGCATGAGCTCCTCGTTGAAGCGTTGCCGCCACAGGCAATGGCCGAAATACGCGACATCCTCGTGGGCCCGCCTGGTGACACTCCATATACGACAGTCAAACAGGCTCTTCTTCACCGACTCGTTCCGCCTAAGCATCGGCGCATTCAGCAACTTCTGTGCAACGAAGAGCTCGGGGACCGCCGTCCCACACAGTTTCTACGTCACCTGCAGCACCTGCTTGGGGACCAGCCGGACGGCTTAGAAACATCCATACTACGTGAGTTGTTTCTACAGCGTCTTCCACCTACCGTGCGAATGGCTCTTGTCCCAGCTCAGGATAAGACGCTGTCGGAGCTGGCAGAAATGGCCGATGACATGATGGACGTTGCTCCGGCAGTCATAAACGCTGCCCACACCTCTCCGATTTCTGAAGCAGATTCCCTTCGAGAAACGGTAAAAGATCTCGCAGCTGAAGTCGCTAACTTGCGTCTGCAATTGCTGAGCATTCATAACTTAAATGACCATCCTCGTCCACACCGACCATCTCTCACGTCGCCTGCTCCGCAACGGCCCCTCCACCAGCCCGAGCACCGCTTTTCACCGCAGAACACATGCTACTATCACCGGCGTTTTCGTGCCGCGGCTCGCAGATGTGTGCCACCCTGCTCATGGCGCATGGGAAACGCTCCGGCCGAACGTCAGTAACAGCGGCGGGCGATCAAGGCCAAGCATCAAGCCGCCTCTTCCACATCACCGACAGAACCACAGGTCTTCGCTTGCTGGTGGACACTGGAGCAGAAGTCAGCATAATTCCAGCGTCCAAAACTGACCGGCGTCTCCGCGAGAAGTCTACTCCTTTACAAGCGATCAATTCTTCGGTCATCGCAACTTACGGACAGAAGTCTCTGACCCTTGATCTCGGTCTCAAAAGGAAACTGCAGTGGTTATTTTGGATAGCAGACGTACGCTACGCAATCTTAGGCGCCGATTTCTTAAGGCATTTTCATCTGCTCGTAGATATGAACCGCTGTCGCCTGGTGGATAGCTATACCGGTTTATCGGTCAATGGTTTTCTGTCACGCGCTACGGCCCTAAACCCCACTTTCGTGAAACCGCCTACGTCACCATATACAGCTCTGCTCAACGAGTTTCCGGAGATTACAACGCAGTCTCCAATGGATAAGACCCCCAAGCACACTGTGACCCACTGCATCGTAACCACAGGCCCACCGGTTCACTGCCGCCCTCGCCGACTTGGCCCTGATAAACTTCGCATTGCTCGCAACGAGTTTGAGCATATGTTACAGCTGCAGATCATTCGTCCGTCATCAAGCTCGTGGTCGTCGGCGCTACACATGGTTCCCAAGAATAACAATGACTGGCGGCCCTGTGGTGATTATCGGGCTCTCAATGCAGTCACCGTTCCAGATCGATACCCGTTACCCAATATTCAGGACTGTACTGCCTTTTTAACCGGCACAACAGTATACTCGAAGATTGATCTCGTGAAAGCTTATCACCAGATCCCCGTTGAGCCTTCTGACATTCCCAAAACTGCAATAATTACCCCATTTGGGCTCTATGAGTATTTACGAATGCCCTTCGGTTTGAGAAACGCAGCTCAGACATTTCAGCGTTTTATAGACGAAGTCACAAGAGGCTTGCCGTTTTGTTTCGCCTATATCGACGATCTTCTCGTTGCCAGCAAGGACGCTGAAACGCACAAGGCACATCTACGTGAGCTTTTCACTCGACTGCGTGATTACGACCTTGTCATAAATGTAGAAAAGTGTCAGTTTGGAGCCTCTGAGATAGCATTCCTCGGACATCAGATCACTAAAGATGGCATCACTCCTCTACCTGACAAGGTTCAAGCTATCCTCGAGTACCCGCCTCCCACGTCCATACGTAGTCTGCGACGTTTTCTCGGACTCGTCAATTTTTATCGCCGCTTCATCCCTACATGCTCTACACTGCTGCAGCCTCTGGAAGCACTACTCTCGACTTCTCAAGCCGAGTCAGCCGCACTTCCCTGGGACACGGTCGCGGATCAAGCTTTTTCCGCCGTTAAGACCAAACTCGCCCAGGCCACCCTCCTGCATCACCCTTCACCAACTGCTCCCACTAGCCTCATGGTGGACGCTTCTTCAGAAGCAGTTGGAGCCGCTCTTCATCAATGGATCAATGGTGCATGGGCTCCGATTTCCTTCTTCTCCCGCAAGTTACGCGACACTGAGCGCCGATACAGTACTTTCGGACGGGAGCTCCTCGCAGCCTACCTTGCGGTGAAGCATTTCAGGTACTTCCTTGAAGGGCGACAATTTGCCATTCTTACCGACCACAAGCCACTTGTTTCGGCTTTACGTTCCTGCAGTGCCACGCACACTCCTAGAGAACTTCGGCACCTTGCTTTCATTGCCGAATTCACCACAGACATACGTTATGTAAAAGGCAGTTTTAACAGTGCAGCGGACGCTCTCAGTCGTATTACCATCAATGCCACGACAGGCACCACCGACCTTTCATTGTCTTCGCTCGCGGAGGCACAGGCATTAGACGATGAGCTTCCACGACTCCGATACTCTACTTCCCTCCGACTGGAACAAGTCAACTTTCCCGACGACGACGTTACGCTCTGGTGCGATGTTTCACACAACTGCACTCGTATCTATGTTCCTTCACAGCTGCGTCGTGCTGTTTTTGACACCCTCCACTCCATCTGCCATCCAGGCGTAAGAGCTACGCAACACCTGGTCACTGAACGCTATGTCTGGCCGCGCATACGCGCTAACATTCGTGACTGGGTTCGCACTTGCACAGCGTGTCAGCGTATCAAGGTACAACGGCACACCAAGCCTCCATGGGGAAAATTCCCTCTCCCTGATGCACGTTTCGACACCATTCATTTGGACATTGTCGGGCCTTTACCTCCATGTCGGGGAAATACGTATTTGCTTACGTGTATTGACAGGTACACTAGGTGGCCTGAAGCAGCTCCAATGCCTGACATCACGGCAGAAACAGTTGCTCGTACCTTTCTTGCTACCTGGATTAGCCGTTTCGGTGTACCATCAACGGTGACTACCGATCGAGGCAGACAGTTTGAGTCAGCGCTTTTCACCTCTGTCACATCTCTACTGGGTTGTGCGCGTATTCGCACAACTGCGTATCATCCAGCATCAAATGGCTTGGTGGAGAGACTCCACCGTCATCTAAAAGCAGCACTCGCCTCGCAGCCTCACGCCGAAGATTGGGTATCACACCTCCCTATCGTGCTTCTCGGCCTGCGTTCAACACTTCGGCCAGAACTTGCCTGCTCTGTAGCCGAGATGGTTTATGGCTGCACACTCCGTTTGCCTGGTGACCTCGTCAGCCCCGTTACTACGCAGAGTGTTTCGGATCCATCTTCTTTCGTCCAGCGTCTGCGGGTCTTCATGCAAAACTTGCGCCCATCACCAACTTCAGCTCATACTAAGAACGACGTTTTTCTGCCGGCAAACCTACAGACATCTTCACACGTTTTTGTTCGTGTCGATGCGTCTCGCCGTGCTCTTCAGCCTCGCTATGACGGTCCTTTCCCAGTCATCAAGCGTTCTGAACATCATTTTACAATCCTGCGTAATGGGCATGAAGACACAGTCAGCATTGAAAGGATCAAGCCGGCACCCATTCTGACAAGCTCAGTCTGACCATTTTTTTTTCTTCAAGTGCCCACGGCCACTTGTCTGCAGGGGGGGCCTATCTGTGGCATACTTTTCTTCTTCTTCTGGCACGACGCACTTGGGACATAAACTAGTAGTGGGTAGTCTGCGGTGGAGAAAGAAGAAGTAGTTGGAACAATGGCGGAGATACAATAATAAACCGCGCTGTGTTTTCGGAACCGCGTTTCAGTGTGCTATACCATTTTACAGCGAAAGCTGTTATGAGATCATTTCACCGGCCGTTTTACAGCGAAAGCTGTTATGAGATCATTTCACCGGCCGTTTTTGGTGCCGTAGTTGTCCGCCGCCGCCGCCGCCGGTGTCCGCAACCAGTATCGCTCGAAATAAGAAAAAAAAACTAAATAAAAAAATTCCAGGATGGAACGAGGTTCGAACCTGGGCCCTCTGCGTGGGAGCCCAGTATTCAACCTCTGAGCCATGCCGGTGCTTGAAACTGCTTTGCAACAAGGTCCTATACAGGCTTCATGTCGGGAAGGAACCACATTAGCATATGCAATATAGCGTGGTAAAAGAGTAGAATAAGCACCAAGCGTCGCACAACGCGAATTCTGTAACCAGGCGTCACACAATGTGAATTGCGCAACGAGTAGGTTGTTAAATGCTTCCAACCCATTACAAAGAGCTCTGCCACAATTCTTCATCGTCATCACGCAAAGCATCAACAAAGTGCGCATAATGCCTTACATGCGTTTAGCAGGTACCACGGCTGTCTGTAGAATGACGAAAAATGGCACAGTGCCTACTGCCCTACTTCTCAATAATTACAATGATTTATAGCGTAGTGGGTTCCTCGCAAGTGCACTTCTGTTGGTTGCCAAGGAAGCCCATAAGGCTCCCATGATTCATTTCCTCAGGGTCTCAATAAAGTCAATTCTCTCTCTCTCTCACTCTACGTTTCTCCGGTTAACGTATGTTATAAAGCGTGGTGGGACAGTTAAATAACGACCGGGCGTCACACAATATGCATTACGTAACTAGTGGGTCGTTTAAAGC
The DNA here is from genome assembly GCF_013339695.2 of Rhipicephalus sanguineus. Lineage (NCBI taxonomy): Eukaryota > Metazoa > Arthropoda > Arachnida > Ixodida > Ixodidae > Rhipicephalus > Rhipicephalus sanguineus. The sequence continues at coordinate 873,940 of NC_051181.1, forward strand.
TTCCAACCCATTACAAAGGGCGCAACCATAATTATTCATCGTCATCAACCGCCGCATCAACAAACTGCACATAATCGCTTGCATATGGTACCTCGCTTCTCCGCGGAACAACGAATAATGTCGTGCTGGGTGCTTTCCAACTTCCCAAAAAATACGCTTTGTGGCGTAGTGGGTACGTTGCTAATGTACATGTATTAGTAGCCACAGGAGAGTTTATAACGGGCTCTAGAAATGCCGCTCTTCCAGCTTTCGCTGTGACCAGTGATGTGATAGCTGCGCCAATTGCGCCAAACTGCGCCAAGACGTCAAACCTGCTACATCCTGCTACATCTCCGCTGTTCTGCGCCAAAACTGCGCCAAACTATAAGCACGCTAGCGAGTAAAACGTGCGCAGCGCGCCCGCGGCGGCAAAACGCGACACTCCAAAGCTGCCGCGTGGCAAAATTTTCGTGCGGCGAGAGGAATGGGTTCGTGCATCATTTTTCGCGACACGCTGCCTGGCGCTTTCTGGGGTACCTGACCGGACGCAGATTGATGGGTAGGCTCGTTAAGCGCTGGCTTGGCTTGCTCAGGTTTTTGGGGGCCGGCATAACCCTCTCACGACTGCTGTAAATTGGCGTGACCCCCCAAAAATGCACCTCGGAAGGAGCGGCTCGCCGCGAGCTGGTGTGACCGCAACTCCACAGCAACATAGAAGTAAAATTTCAGTGTGGCACAGCGACGTCCATGCCTGTCTTATTTTTGCCCCCTTTTTTAAGTTCCACTACTCGAACCAGTGTTTTACCCCTGTCACAAGGACAACCTTAACCGTGGTTAGGGATAGCTACACACCAGAAATAACAGCACTTATAAAATAATAACCGCAGTTATTGCAGACAGAGAAGCTGGCAAGATGGCGGACAAGCTTCGCACCAGCCGTGAACTGGCGCAGTTAGTTGGCAGCTTCGTGTGGTTTGAGGATTTTCACTGAACGCGACTCCAGTCAGTGAGCAAACCTCGTGGAAAACTAGGTTCGTCGTGGAACGGCTATCAACAAAGACTATTCCGTCCTCGGCGGGTCAGAGCCTCAGGTCGTTCCACCAAGTTCATTGTCGACATCCTGAGCAAGATGGACGAAAATGGTGACACTATATCATCTTGGTGTCGCCAAGGCAGCGATGGCAGTGGATTTTGCATTGTCTGCAGTCAGACTACTAACCGCGAACATAATTGTTTTGCAGCGATAAAGCGACATGCTACAAGCAGAAGGCACATTGAGGCCACGAAGCAGCACCGGAATTCAGCAGGTGTACTGAAAACTCCAAAGACCTGCATATCAGACGTATTTGGACTTCACAAAAATTGCAACCCAGTCCGATCCAGGCTTTTTGCGAACCCACAGTAAACCAATTTAGGAGGCGTTGATGTAAACGTAGGCGGCTGATACGAATTCGTGAAATTCCCCAGCCGAATTCCGCTGTGTCGAATGGGCCGAAATTTGGATGTTCCGAACACTTTTCCGCGTCGCGGCGGGTGATAAGAACTTTGGTACCGAATCAATCGAGCGACGGTCAAGAGCAGAATGCTGTTAGCTTTGGAAGTACGCGCGCGGCCAGCGCGCACACTGTCAGAACTCTGGTTATCGTTTGCCACAACGGCTGTGGGCGAAACCGCGGTCGCTTTTGACACTATCATGTATGGCGACGACGAAACTGACGGGACGCCGAAAGTGCACACGCGTCCAACGCCTGCCCAGTCTAAGCGACGCTGCTTCCCGCAAACGCCGCGCACAAAACTGCGGCAGATGCGATTATAGATAGCAACAAACGACGTAGTTTTGAAAAGTTTTGAAGGCACGTGCGCGGCCAGCGCAGGCGGATTGAAAACGGAACTACCGTTTGCCGCAACCGCCGCGCACGAAACCACGGTCGCTATCAATGCGATCATCGATAGCGACTACGAGCTCCGAAGCTACGCGGCTAACGTAGCGGTAGATTAAAGGCTATATAGTCGTAAAAAAAAGTCACGAAGCAGTGGCGTAACTGGGGGAGGGGTCACACCCCCTCCCCGTCTGAAAAAATTTATTTTGCTATGGCATACACAGCCCAAAATGACACTTGACCACATCTGCCTGCGCGGCCCCCACTTCAAATCAAGGAGGTGCCAACCCGTCCCCCCCCCAAAAAAAAATTTCGGCCAGGACCCCAATAAAGTTTACCATACCATATATGCCCCAGGCACGAAGCCTTTCGGCGTTCGTGTCGATCTTCGCTTGTCACTATCAGGAGCGTAGCCAGAAATGTTTTTCGGGGGGGGGGAGGGGGTGTTCAACCATACTTTATGTATGTTCGTGGCGTGCGTTTGTATGTGTGCGTGTATATATACGCAAGCAAAACCGAAAAAATTCGAGGGGGGTTTGAGCACCCCCAAACCCCCCTTACTATGCCCCTGGTCACTATGGTGGAGTGGACTTCACTTAGTTTTCATTTGGCCTCATGTGAAGCTTTGACGTATTTCGCGACAGCCAGCTGCGCCGTCCCTTATTGGTCCGTTCACGTGTGTCCCAGAAAGGCGTATGCGAGTTCTTTTGATGGAAATAAATGTTTTGTGCGTATATCGTGGTTTGAAAACAGATTTTGCTAGTTTTTTGGTGATACGAATATTGTCGCTCCCCCTTCAGATTCTGTCACCGAGATTGTACTGTAGTTGGGAAACCCTACCTGCGTTGTTTGTTTGACCACACTAAGCCATTATAAGACTGCAACGCCAATTTTTATGCTTATGGGGCCGTTAGGTGATCCAGTGGTGTTATGCAAACACCCATTATTGGACAGAACTTTTTATTTCAAAAGAGTTCCTCCTTATTTGACTGTTTTCCTTCACACGGTTCATTTTTCCACTTGGCAGTGAGCTTTTAGCTGGGAGCAGGGAAAACAGCTCCAAAAGCTGTTTTCCCTGCTCCCAAACGCGTTTTTGGCTGCTCCAAAAGCCCTTTTACCTGCTCCAAAACGCACTTTTTGCTGCTCCAAAAAACTGCTCCAAAACAGCTTCAGTCAATCACATCACTGCTGTGACTGTGCTGCGCTTTCCGCGCAGGCCTGGCCTTTTTTTGGTGCCGTAGTTGTCCGCCGCCGCCGTCGGTGTCCGTAACCAGTATCGCTCGAAATAAGAAAAAAAAAAACTAAATGAGAAAAAAATTCCAGGATGGAACGAGGTTCGAACATGGGCCCTCTGCGTGGGAGCCCAGCATTCAACCTCTGAGCCAAGCCGGTGCTTGAAACTGCTTTGCAAAAAGGTCCTATACAGGCTTCATGTCGGGAAGGAACCACATTAGCATATGCAATATAGCGTGGTAGAAAAGTAAAATAAGCACCAAGCGTCGCACAACGCGAATTCTGTAACCAGGCGTCACACAATGCTAATTGCGCAACGAATGCTTGTTGAATACTTCCAAACTTGTTGAATGCTTCCAACCCATTAGAAAGGGCTCTGCCATAATTCTTCATCGTCATCAGTCACAGCATCAACAAAGTGCGCATAATGCCTTACATGTGTTTAGCAGGTACCACGGCACTACGTAGAATGACGAAAAATCGCACAGTGCCTGCTGCCCTACTTCTCAAAAACTACAATGATTTATATCGTAGTGGGTTCCTCGCAAGTGCACTTGTATTGGTTGCCAAGGAAGCCCATAAGCGCATGATCCGGGCAGACGGTGATGCTGGCGCAGCTAAAGTCGATCGAAAAGAAATTGGCTGATCATGATAAAACTTTCAGTGAAATTAAAGCACGGCTCGACAAAATCGAGACATCCTGTGCTAGTATCGACGACATGCAGGCTGAATTAGTTAAAGTGAATGAGACATGTACCGAAAATACGGCACAGATAAATGCACTGTCTACCCGGATGAATGAGGCTGAAAATAGATCTAGAAGAAATAACCTTGTTTTCTATGGCATAGAAGATAAACCTAAGGAAACATGGCTTGATTCCGAAAAAATTGTCATCGAACATTGTAAACAAATCCTAGACATACAGGTAGAACCGCGCGATATCGAGCGTGCACACCGCATCGGGTCTTACCAAACTGGCAAACGCAGGCCTATAATCGTGAAATTCGCTCACTTTAAAGATAAAGAGCGCATCTTGTCTTCGGGGCGGAAATTCAAAGATACAGGCTATGCCGTCGCGCAAGACCTCTCCCCCAGCACGCGCCTTGCCCATAAGCGCCTCTCCGAGTTTGGAAGGGCCCAGAACATGCGATACAGGTTACGTCATGAAAAGCTTATCACGAATGATAAAACCTACTATTACGACCACATTACTAATAGGGTAGTTGAAGAACGCCAATAGCCATCATTGAGATCTCGTAATAAACCTTCTTCACGGAATCAGCCCCTCTCATTTTTACTGGCTAACACTCGTAGTGTAATCCCCAAACGCGATGCACTGTGCAGCTTAATAGGCTCATCTTCATGCGATGTCTTACTATTAACAGAAACGTGGCTTAACACATCCGTCGATAATTCCGAGATTCTCCCCTTTCTTTCACACTTTGACATATTCCGGAAAGATAGAGCCGAATACTCGCGCGGTGGCGGTGTATTAATCGCCACTAACCGGAATCTGCATTGTTCACTTGTAAACTTTCCTTCACCATTGGAAATGGTTTGGCTTCGATGCACAGCCACACACCCGCACATCCTCATTGGTGTCTGCTATCGGCCCCCTAATTCCGACAGTTCATTCAACCTTTATTTCATGAAGGTCTGAACACATTAATAAACAAGTACCCTAATAGCCCTGTCCTTTTGTTCGGCGATTTTAATTTTCCCTCCATTGACTGGTCTGATCCCTCTTCACTATCTAACAGCAGCTCGGCAAGCGATTTCCTAAACACATGCATAACATTCGGCTTAACGCAGCTCGTCACTGATCCCACGCGCATCACTGATCACTCGTGCAACGTTTTGGACCTTGTGTTAACAACGCATCCTGATAACTTCACGCCTATCACCCTTTTGCGCGGCTTGAGTGATCATCTAACAGTGCATGCCTCGTTTTATTGCAACGTACTAAAGAAACAAAAGAAATCGAAAAACACTTACCCTCTACGATAAAGGAGACTATGTTAGCATAAACCGAGAATTAACAGAATACTTTGACACTTTTTCCGCTAATTTTCCGCTAAATTCTCTCGAGTCGAATTGGTTGCTTTTCAAAGCAGAGATGCATCGTCTTATACGTATTTATATTCCTACCATCACAATAACAGAGAAAATAAATTCCCCATGGTTCAATGTATCCCTCAAACGACTAAATAATAAGAAAAAACGCCTATTTCGAGCTGCCAAACGAGCTAACTGTGCTTCCACATGGCAGAATTATTACGCAGTGGAGAAAGAATATTATAAACCAACCATCGAAACTAAGCACAAGTTCTATTCTAACACCCTACCAGCTATGCTGCAAAATAACCCGAAGCGATTTTGGAAAATAATTAATCCCTCTCAATGTAGTGAGATTTCACTTAATAATAGCTTTGGCCTTCCTATTCCTGAGAATGAAATTGGTGATTCTTTTAACACAGTATTTAGTTCTGTTTTTACTAATGAGCCACCCGACAGTTTACCCGATCTTCCATTTTCCGCATATCCGCTGATGCAAAACATCACATTTGATTCATGCGGCATAGTCAAAGTCATTGAATCATTGAATAACTCATCATCCACGGCAGTAGACGGCATCAATGCTAAAGTGCTAAAAATACTAAACATGTGTGTAGCCTGTTTTTGTCGCTCATATTTCAGGAATCACTCGACAGCGGTTCAGTTCCACATGACTGGCAGGTGGGCAAGGTCATCCCAGTCTTCAAGAAAGGAAGCCGAGCATCGCCGAGTAACTACCATCCGATTTCTATAACAAGCGTCTGTTGTAAAGTAATGGAGCATATCATATACTGCTAACTTCTTAACATCTCTAAATTTCTTTCACCCAAGTCAGCATGGTTTTCGCAAACATTACTCCTGTGACACTCAACTTGCTCTTTTTCTGCATGATTTACATATAAACCTAGACCGTAACATTCCGACTGACACAATATTCTTAGACTTCGAAAAGGCATTCGACAAGGTCCCCCATGGTCGTCTTTTATTAAAATTATCCCGTCTTAACATCCACCCCTGTGTTTTAAACTGGATACGAGGATTTTTAACCAACCGTCAGCAATTTGTTTATGCTAACTCACGCTCTTCATCTCTAACACCCGTTCTTTCCGGCGTACCGCAAGGTACCGTACTTGGTCCCCTCCTCTTCTTGATATACATTAATGACCTCCCTTGTAATATTTCTTCTCACATCCGTCTATTCGCAGATGATTGTGTTGTTTACCGCGCAATTAATAACACCTCTGATCATTCCATACTACAATGTGACCTCACCCGCATACAGAACTGGTGTAACACTTGGCTCATGTCCTTGAATGTAACTAAAACTGTGTTAATGTCTATTCACCGTCGTCAACATCACGTTGTTTATAACTACAGCATCAATAACAACCAGATTACTACAGTCGATTCATTTAAATATCTTGGTGTGTACATCTCGCGTGACCTAACTTGGACCTGTCATATTAACCACATAATCAATTCTGCTAATCGTACTCTAGGGTATATACGCCGTAACCTTTCGCTCGCTCCTCCTTCTATTAAAAAAGTTGCCTTCGAAACCTTTGTCCGGCCAAAGCTAGAATATGCTAATGCGATTTTTGATCCTCACCACAATAACCTCACTTACGCCCTCGAGTCTGTCCAGAACCGTGCGGCACGGTTTATACTGTCTAACTATTCATACACATCAAGCATCTCGGCACTAAAAGCAGAGATTAACTTATCCGATCTGGCTAAGCGCCGCAAAATCGCACGTCTTAACCTTTATCATAAATTCTTCCATTCTTTGCCTTTAGATAACCCATACATCAGAAGAGCCCACCGCATTTCCCGCAACAGTCACTGTAACGCAGTACATCCACCACAAGCCCATACTGTGACCTTTCATCAATGGTTTTTCCTGCGCACAGCCCAAGACTGGAATGACCTGCCCACCGAAGTCGCCACCATCATCGACACCCAAGCATTTAAACGGCTCATCGAAACTATCCCATCATAACTACCATTATATTGTTAGCCTTTGTAATACCCACTCCCTCATGTAATAACCCAGCCGGGACCTTTGAGGTAATAAAATGAATGAATGAATGAATGATCCATTTCCTCGGGGTCTCAGTAAAATTACAATGATTTAGAGCGTAGTCGGTTCCTCGCAAGTGCACTTGTATTGGTTGCCAAGGGAGCCCATAAGCGCATGATCCATTTCCTCGGGGTCTCAGTAAAGTTCTTCGCCCCCTATGCCGTCTCTCTCCCACGTCAGCGTATGTTATACACCATGACGGGAGAGGGAAATAGCGACCGGGCGTCACCCAATGCAAATTGTATAACTGGTGGGCCCTTTAAAGCTTCCAACCCATTACAAAGGGCTGAGCCATAATTATTCATCGTCATCAGTCGTCGCGTCAACAAAGTGCACATAATGGCTTACAGACGTGTAACTGGTGCCTCGCTTCTCCGCAGAATGACGAATAACGTCTCAGTAGGTGCTTCCCAACTTCACAAAAATTGTGATTTATGGCGTAGTGGGTACCATTCTAGTGTACTTCTATTGTAGCCCCAAGAGAGCTTACAACGGAATCTAGAAACGCCGCTCTTCCAGCTTTCGCTGTGACAGTGCTGCGATTTCAGCGCAGGCCTGGCGTTTTTTTCATACATTATCCGTAATGCCAATACTAAGTGGACGTAAAAAAACAAATTTATCTTCGACAGATACAGGGGTAGTAACATTTCGCTGGCCGCTATCCCAAGTAATCCTATGGCAGCGTGGCCTGAGAACATTTGACAACCCCTCTACATATAAAAAAATCAAACCTGAAGAATATATAAAGCGCATTCCTATACTTGAAAGCCGACAAGGTCAAGTTTCATCTTCACTGAAATCAAACTTATTTTCTTAGAATTAGAAAACAAAATACATCACAGATATTTGACAGATTGTGTAAATAAAAATTGTGAGAGAAACTGTATTTCATTTGAATATCTTTACATCTGGAATTTATAATACATGAAAGGAATATCAAAACTTCTAAACACCCATGGTACCTCTATTATTTCCACAATGTAACAGGTAGACGAAGAATAAAAACAGCGCTAAACACGGGACGAGAAGAGGACACATACACGGCGCTGAACTAACAACCAATGTTTATTGTAAAAACAGTGCAATATATACGACACAGGTGTCTGCGCAGAAACACGGAACATAGGCCAAAGTTCACAACCACGTGATAAACCACGTGACTTTGGCTTATGTTCTGTGTTTCTGCGCAGACACCTGTGTCCTATATATTGCACTGTTTTTGCAATAAATATTGGTTGTTAGTTCAGCGCCGTGAATGTGTCTTCTTCGCGTCCCGTGTTTAGCGCTGTTTTCATTCTTCGTCCACCATGCAGCACCAACCAGCCCGATTAAGCACATTTACAATGTAACATTATTGCGCAGATTTGTTCACTGAAAAAGAAAAGAAAAAAAGATATAGATTAGTACAATAACACCAGGCACGTACAGCAGCTAAAATAGTGCAAGCTGATTTAGTAGTTTTACGAGTACATCACGCTGCCATTACATAATCTAAAGGTAAAGCAAATAATAGAGGGAAGCTCACTCTAGTAATCTGCAGCTAAAATGCAGAACTTCACATCAACATTCACCAGATCCCACACATTGTGGGAATTCATGTAATGCGAAGCAGTCAGCGAGGAGCTGCCTACAGCGCATTCTTTGTTTTCGAGTCAAATCTAGGCACTCATAAAACGGGTGCACCATGTGGTGGCCGTATGTCATGCCGTACTTCACTAGCATGTCATGATATTCATGTTCCACCAAATAAAATTGCTAGTCGTATAGTCATTCCACGACGTAGAAATTTTGGTAAGTATTCATTTAACTAAACGACCGCAAGCGTCCCAAGACTGTGTCATGTGAGTGAAAAACCGTACATGGCATACTTTACGATTCGCATCCTGCGCCCTGTCACTTATTTTCGTCATAACCTTGTGCCGCCATACGATTTTTTGTATTGCCGCGCCTCTTATTTTAAAGACGATAGTCTTTCTTGGGGAACCTAAACGCCTAAATTTTGGTCTGTCTTTCTGTCTGTCTGTCTTTCTGTTTGTCGGCACGTCCCTCGATTCAGCCACCCGGCCAAAGTTGAGCCACTTGCCCGAGGGCCAGCCACCTTGAACGGATGACTAGGTTCATACTTGTGTACATTGTTGATCAAAAAGCAAACATTACGCATATCTGACGCGCAACATCACTAGGTAAGTATTAGGTGCTGTGTTCCTTTAATAGAAAATACTTAGATACGTAATTCTAGAGACCCTAGTTTCTTAAGCTGCGCTGAAAATGCGACTGCGCTGAAACTTGTCTTCCTCCGTGCCCTCTGCACGAGCTCATTGTTGTGTTTCGGTTTCGGTTCCGTATTGCACTGTATGAATGCCATGGGGTGCCGCTCTGGCATTCCTGTTTTACTCAGGCGACGTGTAAATAAAAGTGTGTGGAGAGCACTCATTGAGTGCGGACGTTCCTTCTGCTTCGGCGCTTCCCGCCAAACCGCGTGTTCGGGCTGGCTGGCGTCCCCGCCGGTCGCGTTGGTCACCGCCGGTCTTCGCCTGCTGCTGGGCCGGGACTACCAGGGACTACCCACGGGACTACCCACGAAACCTGGGGGCAACGCGCTGCGCAGGCCGCGCCGCGATGTGTAAGAAGCTTCGCGATTGTTTTAGAACGTCCCGTTAAGACTACGCACCACACGCGAATGTTCAAGCTTTGTGGAGAGATAACGCCGCCACCAGCGATATCGTTGGAAAGTTCGATAGCGCCTGTATAAAAGCCGACGCGCTTGACCACTTGTGAGTTGAGCGACGGTTGACGCTCTGTTCGCCGCTATCAGTGTATTGCTGTAGTTTGACTTTCAGTTTCTCTTCTTCTTCTCTTTCATTATTTTACATCCCCTTTCCCCTTCCCACGTGCAGGGTAGCAAACAGGAGACTGATTCTGGTTAACCTCCCTGTCTTTCGTTTCTCCCTCTTCTCTCTCTCTCTCTGTTTCCCGGCCACAAGTTCGGCCAAATAAAGAGTTTCATCTCTGACGTGCTGCCTTCATCGACGTCACGACCACGTGACTCTGGTGGAGTTGCTGCTTCCTTGATGTTCCGGACACCGAAGAAGAGCCGGCAACCAAGCCCACAGCGTAAAGAAGACGTAGAAGACCTCGTGCAACAGCGAGCTAGCCGCAGGCTACAAGGCTTGCAACCCGAATACTGTCTCCTACCGGACAAGCCAAGAGCCACGGCAACGAACAAAACGGGCACGATGACAGCCGTAGCGTCCCCTGCAGCTGTCGTGATGCAGCCGCCCAGAGAGCCGCCGACCTTCCATGGATCACCAGGCGACGACCCCGAAACCTGGCTCGAGACTTTCGAAAAGGTCTCAAACTTCAACAACTGCGACTCAGAGGACAAGCTGCACCACGTCTAATTTTACCTTGAAGTCGCAGCAAGCACCTGGTTTGAGAATCGGGAGTCTACTCTTCGAACCTGGGGCGTCTTTCGCACCGCTTTCCTGGGGACGTTCGCAAGCGTCGTCCGAAAGGAAAGGGCCGCAGCCTTGCTGGAGACACGGGTCCAACTTCCAAATGAAAGCGTGGTCATCCTTGCAGAGGAAATGACCCAGCTGTTTCGCCGCGCTGACCCTGCCATGCCTGAGGACAAGAAGTCCGCTTCCTAATGCAAGGGGTCAAGCGAGAGCTCTTCGCTGGTCTGATGCGGAACCCGCCTTCGACAGTCCAAGAATTCGTCTCACAAGCGACGATGATTGTGAAGACGCTGGAAATTCGAACTCGCCAGTACAATCGCCGTTCGATTGAAGATAGCCCAGCTGTTCATGCCCTCCCCTCCGACGACCTGCGCGAAACGATACGAGCGATCGTTCCGGAGGAACTGCGCAAGCTGTTACCCTCACCACAGCCTCAAGTGGACTCGATCGCAGAGCTCGTTCGATCAGACATCCATCAGTCGCTGGGCAACCTTGAACCGCCACTGCCTCAGCCGCAAGCCATGAGCTACACTGCTGCAGCTCGACGCAACGCCCCCCCATCCTCGCCCACGTCAAGACGCCGCGCCGCCGCAGCCGTTTCCCCGCTAGACGCCGCAGCCACCACCACCGGCGCCCTACCGTACTCCTGTCGCCCAGCGCTATGCCCCGCGCTACGCGCCAAGGAAGACCGACGTATGGCGTGCCCCTTACAACCGCCCGCTCTGCTACCACTGCGGGAAGGCCGGCCACACGTACCGCCGCTGCCAGTACCGACAGATGGGGCTACGCGGTTTCGCTGTCAACGCGCCGCGCCCGTAGCCAGGCGAACGGCCTCGCAACATCGACGACTACCTCACCGGAACACAGTGGCAAGAACGACGACGTTCCCGCTTGCCGTCGCCCGGCCACTACATGTAACCGCACCGCAGGCAGTACACTGGCCCAAACCGGGGCCGGTCGCCTAGCCCGTATCCGGAAAATTAAGGGCAGCAACAGATGGAGGTCCGGTTGCTGAACGATGAAATGCTGAAGATCCTCCGCCGTTGACGACGACACCGCGACGAAGTTCCGAGCCCCCGCAGCACGCCGAACGCCGCCCTGAAGACGAAACTTTGCGACCGGAAGCAGACCTGACGACACAAAGCGGAAGCAGCGGTGTGAACCGACGTAGCCGACTATTCCGCCATCAGTGGGCCGTTCGCAGCAAAGTTGAAGAAAGTTAGGACTGCTTGGGAAGGCCCCGAGATATGGACCACTGGAGGCCATCTGATAACGCCGATTGGTGCCTGCACGGCGAGAGTCACCATGAATCACCGGACTTATCCTGCGAGCTTTGTAATCCTACAAAACTGATCCAGGGATGTGATACTTGGAATGGACTTCCTAAGTGACCACAGCGCCGTCATCGACCTGAGGTCTGTGTCGATAACACTAACCTCAGGCAAAGGGCTCCCGCCCCACGCGACGCCAGGGAACCATGCATCGAATGTGATAGAAGAGCAGGTGACTGTTCCGCCGCGCTCCAGTGTCATTATTTCCGTCGGCACCGAAAAACCTGCGAACCTTGAAGGCGTCATCGACGGCGATCAGCACCTACTCCTGAACCGTCAAATTTGCGTCGCACGAGGTATAGCCGAGCTGCGTGACGGTAAAGCACAGGTAGTGCTGACAAACTTCAGCCACGAATATAGGCACCACAAAATTGGTACCACGATCACCTACACCGACGATCGAATCTGTGGCCGCCAGCGATTTCTCCCTCTTAGATGCTGCCGAACCTACTTCGATGAATAGAGGTCCCGAACCGGATTTTGAGGTCAACCCGAGCCTTCCGAAGGTCAAGCAAGACCAGCTCAATATCCTGGTCCTGCAATACAAGGAAACAAACGCCCCTTGCTAAGCACCGCGTTATAACAGAAGGAAATTCTCGACGACTCCGTCAGAGCCCCTACAGAGTTTCGACTCGAGAGCGCGATGCGACAAAGAAACAAGTCGACGAGATGCTGCGCGACAATATCATCCAGCCTTGAAGAGTCCGTGGGCGTCACCCCTGGTAGTAGTGAAGAAGAAGGACGGGACACTGCGCTTCTGCGTTGATTATCGGCGCCTGAACAAAATCACGAAGAATGACGTGTACCCCCTTCCACAGATAGACGACACCCTGGATCGACTTCACAACGCGACGTACTTTTCGTCGATGGACCTCAAGACCGGCTATTGGCAGATCGAAGTAGATGAAAGAGACCGAGAAAAGACAGCTTTCATAACACCCGACGGCCTCCTTGAGTTCAAGGTCATACCTTTCGGTCTTTGCTCGGCACCTGCGACGTTCCAGCAGGTCATGGACACCGTACTGGCCGGATTGAAGTGGCAGACGTGCCTTGTGTGACGACGACGTCGTCGTGTTTTCCTCGACCTTCGACGACCATCTCCGGCGCCTTGAGCAGCACTTCAAGCAATCAAGACCTTTGGACTGATCCTGAAGCCAGAAAAGTGCCGATTCGCCTACGACGAGCTCTTGTTTCTGGGTCATGTTATCAGCAAGCCTGGAGTGCGCCCAGACCCGCGGAAAACAGCTGCCATCGCCGATTCGCGCCACCCACCGACAAGAAGGGCGTGCGCCGATCTGTCGGCTTATGCGCCTATTACAGACGCTTCGTCAAAAACTTTTCACGGATCGCCGAAACACTGATGCTTCTCACGAAGACTAACGTGGAATTGAGGTGGGAAACGGCGCAAGTGCAAGCATTTCAAGAACTTAAAGGGATAGTGAACAAAACTTTTGCCGCCGAGATAAATGGCTTAATTGAAAGATTGGGTGCTGAAGTTTGTTGAAACAACCTTCATTTCAGCCAGAGACCAGCAGAAAATAATGAATTTAATGCATTTTTCGCAAATTGGCGCGTCTAGCGGCCGCGCCGCGAACTAGAGAGGAAGCGACGCGAAACTCGGCAGATACTGACTCGCCAACCGTGCTCGCTGCAAAATCGCTTACCAATCGACATCGCAAACTGCCACCCGCTGCCGCGCGTCTCTCTCAAAACGTGTTTTCACGATCGGGAAGGTGTTCTCCGTGCGTGTTCTCAACCGGCAGCCAACGAATCCATTGCCGCACTCTCGGCGTATATTTGTTTTCTCAAGCGGAGCTTGCGCCCACGTTACGAATCTGCCGTTTGCGTTGTGCGCTGCTACGTAATGTGAACGGTGAAGCACATGGCGCAACGCAGAATGCCTGAACGCTGTTCTGCGCTAGGGTGTGCGAAAAGCAGCGTCGATAGAGACAAGCCCTGTCATACCTTTCCGACAGAGCCGAACCTTCGAAGGATATGGATTCGCGCTGCGCGCCCATCGCAGCGAACATGGGCGCCTTCAAAGCGTGACTTTTTGTGCTCCGAACACTTCGAGGATAGTGACTATGAGTCACTGTATAAATTGCTGGTCCCGGCTGCCGACCCACGTTGGGCGATGGCGGCTCGTCTGGCTCGTCGTCTTCGCTGTCGCTTGACGAAGCTGAAGGGTCAGACCGCGCATGTGGTTGTGCTTGGCGCATCCGTTTTGGAGGCCTGTCGTACTCGGAGTCGCAATCACCGCTCGTTGTACCACTGTCACTCGCCCCTTGCATCTTTGCGCGCTCGCGGCACGCTCGGTAGTTGTAGTGGGTTTTGATGGAGAAGCGCTATTTTGTCTCCATGTGGGGAAAAGGGGACTAGGCTCAGCGCCACACCAGCCACCCCAAGCCACCCTCGGTTCTTGAGAGGAGAGGTGGAGAAAGGGAAGTGGCAGGGCAGGAAAGAGCGTGCCGGCTGCCCCCCTCTTGCTGGAGCATTCGACGTCACGGCCGTCGACAAGCGCACTGGCGTGCAGCCGCCGCGCTCTCACAATTCACTAAAAAATACGGCCAACTGCTCGAAATTACGTGAAATAAACTCTGTTTATAGGAACAGTCGTGTCGTCCGAGTCGAATGTAAGTGTTTTCGTAGATTTTTCAAATTTTTGTTCAGTATCCCTTTAAACGACGCCTGCCGACGCCACCCATACTTGCGCATTTCGACTATTGCGCCGATACGGAAATACACACCGACGCAAGCAGAGTAGGCCTCGGTGCCGTTCTTGTGCAAGATTGACAGGCTTGAAAGGGTTATCAGTTATGCTAGCCAGTCACTATTCAAGGCAGAAGCCAACTATTCCACAACAGAAAAGGAATGCCTTGCCATCATCTGGGCTACGTCAAAGTTTCGCCCCTACCTCTATGGCAGGCTGTTATGAGTGAAGTGCGCGAATGTGGTGCTTCCGATGGTTGGAGCAGCAAAAACTACGAGGACGACGTACAACGTGCTACTTGCGCGAGCGCGCCGAACATCGGAGCATGGAAAAAAAAGCGCAAAATAAGAAAATCGCCAAGAGCCACTGCGCCGAAAAGGAAAAAGAACAAGAGCTGTGCCGGCGGTTCGAAGAACGTGGCTAGGGTGCGGACTGCGAGCTTGTCGGGCGCTTGTACCCGGGCTCTGAAGGCGTCCACCTAGCCGGCGCAGGCCTGCACGCGGACCTGGCGACCATTCTACCGGCGTGGCTTTTGCTGAGGCCCCGGCTTGGCGTGGTTGTGGTTCTCGGGCGGGAGACAGCACCGACGAAGACGGCATCCACCGGGAGCGGAAGTGACTCGTCGGGCTGAGGGCCCGAGCTTGGAGACTTCCACCACCGCGTCCTCCTACTTGACTGTTGGTGTCTGAAAATCAAACGCTCACCTCCGTCTCTTATTCGAGAATGGTATTGCACAACTCATTCTAGTTGCTTTATTAAACGAACCTGTCACAAATTGGCGTCCGCGCGACAGGACGTGAGCGTTTGACACCCAGTTCTCGGTTTTCGTAACGGTAAAAAAAAAAGAAAGAAAATGAGCACGCGAGAGTTGATGGCGCTGGCAGAGCGCATGGGGTTGGAAGGAGCGGAGTTGCAGGCATGGTTCGACGAGCGAGAAGCTCGAGCGCGCGAGGAACGAGCGGCGGAGAGAGACGCGAAGAAAGAACAGCTCGAGCTAGAGGGCCGCAATTTACAGCTGCGCCTTCAAGTCGCAGAAAAGGAGAGCCAAAGCGGAGAGGCAAGCTAGCGACGCTTGGAAATTGAAGAACGGACGCTGCAACTGCGCCTGAGAGTAGCTGAGACCGGTGTCGTGGAGCCTAACGTGGCTGACTCTGGTATCCAACGGAGCGCGTCTGCGGTTGTGAACCCGCATAATTTTATACCAGTTTTTAACGAGGACCGAGACGATCTCGATGCCTACCTGAAGAGATTTGAGAGGGTGGCCATCGGTCAAGACTGGCCACGAGAAAAGTGGGCAACCGCTCTTAGCTTGTGCTTAAGCGGAGAGGCTTTGAAAGTATTTGGACGATTGTCGCCTGACGATTCTCTATCGTACGACAAGGTCAAGTTGGCTTTGCTCCAGCGTTTTCGCTTCACGGCTGAAGGCTACCGGGAGAAGTTCCGGACGAGCAAGCCTGAAGACGGCGAAACTGGAAGGCAGTATGCCTCAAGACTCCAAAGTTTTTTTGACCGATGGATAGAAATGTCCCATACAGGGAGGGACTTCGATTCTGTCCGTGACTTGATTGTGGCCGAGCAATTCATGGTCAACTGCAACAGTCAGCTGGCGCTCTTCTTACGGGAGAAGAACTGCAAGACTCTGGAAGCCATGGCAGATGCGGCTGATATTTTCATGGAAGCAAAGCGACTGAAGAACTTGTTAACCGTTCGGGATAAGTGTGAAGACACAAGTGTCGAGGCTGAATGGAGTTCCTCGAGCCCAAGAGCAGAGGTGCAATGTTTTGTTTGCGGCCGTACGGGGCACAAGGCTTCTGATTGTCGTACTAAGCCGAAGCAGTTATATTGCACATACTGCCGTAAGTCGGGACATGACTTTAAGGATTGTGTGAGAAGGAACCACACGTCAAGGTCAGCTACCTCTTGTTTGCTGGTACCTAACGACGAGACTATTCCAGAACAACCCACGGACGATGGCAATGAGTCAAAACAAGATGACGATGTCATTGGCACGGTGAAGACGCAACCGCTGGGTAATACTTGTCACATGCCAGTGTTACCAGGCGAAGTCAATGGACAAATGGTACGGGTCCTAAGGGACACCGGCAGTAACATTTTGGTTGTACGCCAATCATTAGTACCAGATAAAGCGTTCACTGGCAATACGGCTACTTTGTGGCTGGCTGATGGAAGCACTATTGTAGTCCCTGAGGCCAAGGTGCACATCAGATCTCCCTACTTTTCCGGGACGGCCATTGTCAAGTGTATGGCATCGCCGCTATACGATGTCATAGTAGGCACTATACCTGGGTCACGTGATGCCAATGACCCTGACGACTGCTGGCAACATCATTCTCGAGATGAATCCAGCAAAAGAGAGGTTCATTCTGCGGCCGAAGATAACTGGCCAAGTTCGCTTATGGTTGGAGTAAGAGGCCCCAAGAGCTCGCGAAGATTCACAAACGCTAAATTCCCTGGACAAATATCTCAGAAGTCTCCGAAGAGGTACTACGACCACCGCAGCAAGCAACGAGAACTGAAAGTTGGCGATCAGGCTCTGATTCTGCTTCCAACAAGCAATAACAAGTTACTAATGCACTGGAAAGAGCCGTTTACCGTAACAGGGAAGAAAAGCGACTATGACTATTGGCTGGACCTAGGACACTGCAGAAAGCTCTTTCATGTCAATATGCTCAAGAACTATGAAGAGCGCCGCCAAGAAGAGCTTCCCCAAACGTCCTCTTTTGTCGTCGTGGAGGAAGAGGAGTCTGAGAAACTGTTACCTAGCTTCAGGGTCCAAGACAGCTGTGGTATTGACACACGCAGGAATGTGATAGTATCCTCCACCCGGTGTCGTATGCCAGTCGCCAAATTCAACCTCGCGAAAAGAGATACTCCTCAGTCTAGCGGCAATGCCTGGCGTTGGTTTGGGCGATCGAGAAATATCATGCCTTACTCTATGGAACAAATGCGTCGTACAAACCAATCACCAGCGACTGCAGTATCCCTTAAGAACTAAGCACCTGAACAGCAGGATATTACGGGGAAGCCTTGCATTGCAAGAATATTCATTTCGGGTCAAACACATTACAGGCTCTGAAAATGTTGGAGGAGTATATAAGCCGGCTGTGAGCTTGTAATAGTTCCCTAAACACAATCCCACTTCTGTGTTTTCTTTTTCTTTGTTTATTAGGGATGTTCTGTGTATGGACGACACTTAGTGAATTGTCGCGCACTGAACTGCAGTTTATTTTTCTCCGAAAAACAAACTCTTTCAAAAGGGGGACTCTTGTTATGAGTGAAGTGCGCGAATGTGGTGCTTCCGATGGTTGGAGCAGCAAAAACGACGAGGACGACGTACAACGTGCTACTTGCGCGAGCGCGCCGAACATCGGAGCATGGAAAAAAAGCGCGAAATAAGAAAATCGCCAAGAGCCACTGCGCCGAAAAGGAAAAAGAACAAGAGCTGTGCCGGCGGTTCGAAGAACGTGGCTAGGGTGCGGACTGCGAGCTTGTCGGGCGCTTGTACCCGGGCTCTGAAGGCGTCCACCTAGCCGGCGCAGGCCTGCACGCGGACCTGGCGACCATTCTACCGGCGTGGCTTTTGCTGAGGCCCCGGCTTGGCGTGGTTGTGGTTCTCGGGCGGGAGACAGCACCGACGAAGACGGCATCCACCGGGAGCGAAAGTGACTCGTCGGGCTGAGGGCCCGAGCTTGGAGACTTCCACCACCGCGTCCTCCTACTTGACTGTTGGTGTGTCCAACCCGTTGGTGAGCCGTACCGCTCTGTTTCCACATCAGGACTCTCCTGACGACGTTAGCGTGTGGACTTGCACGATTTTAGGTTTATGATAAGATTCCCTTGTTTAAGGAGAACTCTATGTAGTTGTGGTCAGGCTGACGCTTCTTAGTTTACCTTTTGTTTATTCTAGTGTTACCCTTTCGTTTATTTTTTTGTGTGTGTGAAAATATATTTTCGTTTGTCTGAAAATCAAACGCTCACCTCCGTCTCTTATTCGAGAATGGTATTGCACAACTCATTCTAGTTGCTTTATTAAACGAACCTGTCACACAGGCCCTTCATAGTTGTCAGTGACCATCACGCCTTATGTTGTCTAGCTAACTTGAAGGACCCTTCAGGTCGTCTCGCACGATGGAGTCTGAGGCTTCAAGAATTCGACAGTAGCGTCGTGTATAAGTCCGGACAAAAACACTCTGACGCCGACTGCCTGTCTGGTGCCCCCGTCGACGCGCCGCCGCAAGACGACGACGATGACTACTTTCTCGGAACTATAAGTACCAACGACTTCGCCGAAAGACAACGAACCGACGCGGAACTGGGAGTCTTATGGAGTACCTGGAGTGCAAGACTGCCGTTGTTCCGAAGGTATTCAAGCGAGGAATGCCGTCGTTGTTTTTACGGAATGGCGTTCTCCTGAAGAAGAACTAGCCACTTCGAACCGACTACCTTCTTGTCGTGTCCTCATCATTGCGACCAAAAGTCCTCCAGGCCCTACACAACGACCCGACGGCTGGACACCTCAGTGTTTCCCGCACGCTCGCCAAAATACAGGAAAAATACTATTGGCCACGCTTTGCTGCCGACGTCGCCCACTACGTTAAGAATTGGCGAGGTTGCCAGCGACGGAAGACACCGCCGACTAGGCCAGCGGGACTTCTGCAGCCAATCGAACCACCTCACCGGCCGTTCCAGCAAATAGGGATGGACCTACTGGAGCCGTTCCCGACTTCCGGCAAGAAGTGGATCGTTGTAGGAACTGACTAACTCACCCGCTACGCCGAGACAAAGGCCTTGCCCAAAGGCTGTGCCGCCGAGGTAGCCAAGTTCTTCGGGGAGAACATCGTCTTGCGTCGTGGCACCCCAGAGGTCCTCATCACAGACAGAGGTACCGCCTTTACTGCGGACCTAATTCAGGCGATCTTCAAATACAGCGAGACGAGCCACCGCCGCACCACCGCCTACCACCCGCAGACCAATGGCCTCACCGAGCGTCTAAATAAGACGATCGCCGACATGCTGGCCATGTACGTCAACGTTGAGCACAAGACGTGGGATGGCGTCCTTCCGTACGTGACCTTCGCTTACAACACGGCCGTCCAAGAAACGACGCAGATGACGCCGTACGAGTTGGTCTACGGAAGGAGCCCGGCGACGACGCTCGACGCCATGCTACCCAACGTCACCGACGAAGAAAATCTCGACGCCGTCGCTTACTTACAACGTGGCGAAGAAGCTCGACAGCTCGCCCGCCTGCACACCAAGACCCAGAAGCACACCGACAACCGTCGCTACAATCTTCGACGACGCTTCGTGGAGTACCAGCCCGGCGACCGTGTCTAGGTCTGTACGCCAATACGACGACGCGGACTGAGCGAGAAGCTTTTTCGACGATACTTCGGAGCGTACAATGTACTTCGACGTCTCGGCGCGCTCGACTGCGAGGTTGTCCCCGACGGCATCACGAACTCTCAGAGGCGCCAAGCTCGGCCCGAGGTCGTGCATGTGGTGCGCCTTAAACCGTACTATGCTCGTTAACGCACCTGAAGACTTTAATG
Source organism: Rhipicephalus sanguineus (assembly GCF_013339695.2). Classification (NCBI taxonomy): domain Eukaryota; kingdom Metazoa; phylum Arthropoda; class Arachnida; order Ixodida; family Ixodidae; genus Rhipicephalus; species Rhipicephalus sanguineus. The sequence continues at coordinate 894,240 of NC_051181.1, forward strand.
TTTGCTTGCTTTATTAGTTTTCTTTAGTATTGCATGTATTCATGTTATGTTTTTAAGCATTGGGACGATGCTTCTTCACAGGAGGCATTGCCGCGTGTCTTATTTTTCATGCGTTGAAGCTTCACCCACAAAGGCTGTGGGCAACGCGCTGCGCAGGCCACGACGCGATGTGTAAGAAGCTTCGCGATTGTTTTAGAACGTCCCGTTAAGACTGCGCGCCGCACACGAATGTTCCAGCTTTGTCGAGAGATAAAACGGCCACCAGCGATATCACTGGAAAGTTCGATAACCCCTGTATAATAGCCGACAAGCTTGACCGCTTGTCAGTTGATCGACGGTCGACGCTCTGTTCGCCGCTATCAGTGTATTGCTGTAGTTTGACATTCAGTTTCCCGGCCACAAGTTCGGCCAAATAAAGGGTTTCATCTCTGACGTGCTCACTGCTGCCTTCTTCGATGTCACGACCACGTGACAGTATATTCAAGCTAACGAAAGGGCTGCGAGAGCACAAAGACCGTAGCATGTAAATCCTACCGTACATGACATGCATATCACGATTTTCATGTTACCAACTGTAATTCATGTGGCGTAGCCCACCACGACAGGGACAGAGGAGAGGGACGCACACACACAGCGTTAACATGCAACTAATGGCTTTATTTGCGATCACACATAAGTTTTATACAATAACAGTGGATCGATAAAACCGAGAGAACAACAATAAAGACACAGCAGAAAGCCTGCACGTGTCATCGCTAATCACAACAATCTGCACCCGCCAACGACAAAGCGATGATTCCACATACATCTTTTCTTTAGCTGACAAAGCTAAAGAAGGCACACTCACACATTTTTCTTTCCTTTTTGTCTATTTCATAGCCTTCAGTTATTTCCGGCGTGGTTCTGCCGCGGGCCCTATCGAGAATACGGGTGTTTTCAAACATTGAGGCGCAACCACACCTCTGACAGTGAAATCTCAAATGACCAGATACAGCTTTTTCTACACTGCCCTGGTGTTCCCTATGTCTTTGGTTCACACACCTCCAATTCTGGCCGATGTATACGCGTTCACATCTGAAAGGGATACAATACACAACGCCTCGACTGCAATTGACAAATTTTTCCCGGCGCTTGATCAGACAATCCCGCTTCCCGCTACTCTATGAATTAACCATTTTGCACATCCCTTGTCATCGTTCGGGAGCAGAAAAAACCACGTCCGCACCTGCCTTTCTCAATTCTTCGCAAATTATGCGAAATAGCGCACATGTACAGCAACCTTGGCTGCTTTAGTGGTGGCTTTGCTCCCCGGCGTTTGCCCTTTCCTTCCTTCTCACATTTTCGGTGACGGCGGTCAACATGCGCGTGGGATAACCAGAATTTATTAAACGTTTAGCCTAGGTCCACAAGCTTGCATCAAGACTGTCGTGACACGACTTTATCAGTGAATTTTGAAAACAGGAATTTATCGCAGCACGCTTTACCAACTTTGAGTGAGCGGATGTAAATGGAAGAACCGGTTTATTTCCTCGTGGTTCATAGCTGCAGCACACGCCTGCCGGCGACAAATACGGCCCGAGGTCTAAAAATCTTATGAATATGTCCTTAGGTACTTCATGCGTCAGCACTAGGGGAGATAACTCTGTCGTGAACTTGGTTCGTGTTTCTGAAACTACCGCGTCAAAATTGTGAGGTTCATTATCAGCAACGATCAGATAGTCGTCTACGAACCTAAAGACAGCAACATCCGTGTGCTCCACACGCTCCTCAAGAACCTGGTTTCGTTTTGCCGAAAACAAGTCGCTCAAGTATGCAGCGATGCAGGAACCTATGCATATTCCATTCTTTTGTTTCACAGTGTTCGCATATACCGTCTCATAAGTCGAGTTAAGGTAAAAGCAAAGGAGCTCCGAAAATTGTTCGCTCGACACACCAGCAGCATTTTGGAATTGAACCAGATATACTCTGTCGATAACTTCGGACACACATGCCATCAAATGGGCCCGAGGAAGGGTGTAATAAATATTTTTGACATCGATTGAAGGTGCCAAAAACTTAGTTTTTCCTTGTCTGTGAAAAAATCTAGCACCTGTTCGGACCTTTTCACCGAAAAAGGATCGTTAAGAGAAATCATGTTGAAGTACTTTTGCACAAACAATGCAATGCACTTTTGCCAGGTTTCATTTTCCAAGAAGATCACTCGGAAAGGGCAATCAATTTTATGCGTTTTTGCCTTGAAAAATATATCTAGATTCACTAGACCCAACTGCAATTTATGTTCGTCAACAATTAGTTGCAACTTAGCGCTATGTGTGCGTGCGTCCCTCTTCTCGGTCCCTCTCGTGGCGCGCTGCGCCATATGAATTATGATTCCCAACTAACTAGCCCAGCAACGTGCCTTACCAGCTGTTTTTATGTTCTGTGTACACTCACGTCACACTATACTAATTTCGATGCATATTGCGTTAACGAAACGGCCGCGAGTGCACCATGAGCGTGGCATGTAAATGGTGCCGTACATGACCTGCGTGTCACAATTTTTGTGATGCAATATCTCATATATATTCGTCACAAGTCAAGTCTTGCCAAAGAAATTTCGGTATATATCATACTAGCGAAATGGCCACAATAGTACCATGAGCGTGGCATGTAAATAATTCCGTACGTGACATGCATGTCGGGATTTTCATGTTACCAACTGTAATTTATGTTCGTCATAGAGTCATGTCATGCCATACTAATTTTGGTATATGTCAAGCTAGGGAAGCAGCCGCCTGCACATCAGAAGCGTGCCATGTAAAAGATGCCACTAATGACATGCATATCATAATTTTCGTGTTACCAACTGCCGTTTATGTTCATCATATATTCATGTCACGCCACGCCTGTTTTGGTATATGTCAAGCTAGAGTAACGGCCGTGAGCAAGCACATTATGGGCACAAAGTCGTAGGCGGCCAGATAGATAGATACGCTCAATGGCGCAGAAGTTCGCTAAGAAATGCTTTGCATTTAAACACAGTACCACGTGAGTATGAGCTATCAGATGACATTTGGTGGCCGCGAAAATCAACCTGCTGAGGACAGTCCAGTTACTCGGGCGAGATGATTGCCCGAAGCTCACGGCTCAGCTTCGTTACCTCGGAGTGCACAGAATTTCTTGAACGCTGTCCTCCATCCCACTTTGTCACTCTTTGTGGGATTGATGAGTAACAAATGCTAATAAAATTAAAATTTTGGGCGTAATTTTACTTCACAACATGACTTGCAAGCTGTATTTTCACTGTCTTTATTGTGTGAAATTGTATGGTATCACTATCCAAGCCACGGTTATGTATCTGAAATAGTGTCCACACTGCCGTTTGATATAAAAAAGGAATAATAAGTTTGCTGAGTCATGTCCCCCCTGCAATATTTTACTAGCTTTTTACTAGGTGGTTGCTCTGCTACATCTGATAGTACAACCAGCTGAAATAACATTTAAAAGCATCGTTGGCTTTTTCGACTTGATGAATCGTACAGTGCATCTATACCAAAGGAGGTGTGCACAAAGTAGCATGCATTAAAATAAATTCAGAACTTATGTGGTGTCATGCCTCTAATCTGCACAAGAGATATGATGTCTGTTGGAAGGTGCCGCATTCTAGAATAACATGACCCTTGAAATTTTTGTACAACAGAGTCATGATACATGAATGGTAAATGTGCAGTTTGCCTCTCTTACGTTGCCGGTTATTAAATGCGAAGCATTTCTTAGCGAACCTTTGCTACTTTGAGCGTTTCTATCTATCTATCTATCTATCTATCTATCTATCTATCTATCTATCTATCTATCTATCTATCTATCTATCTATCTATCTATCTATCTATCTATCTATCTATCTATCTATCTATCTATCTATCTATCTATCTATCTATCTATCTATCTATCTATCTATCTATCTATCTATCTATCTATCTATCTATCTATCTATCTATCTAGCCGCCTACGTCTGTCTGGATGCTCTCATGATCGCCTCTTTAACTTGGTGTAGACCAAAATTTGCATGGGAGGGTAAGAGGCAGGGTTGCCACTGACTTTCGAGTAAATGTCGCCAAACAACGAGCAAAAAGTCGCCAAAAGTCGCCATTCTTTTTACACATTTCGCCAAAAAAGTCGCCATTCTAGATATGCGCGTCAAACCTATAGTAATAAAAGTTTCCTCTCACGTATAGCCCCGTAGAATACAGTGCCATCCAAGACCCTTAAATTATATTGACGTTTATCAATGCCAGTCGTATCGCCCGCTTCACCATGGGAGTGCACGATGCTGCTTCTCCGACTAGCCGCAAGATATGCGTGGTAGCGCAAGGGTGAATGAATGAAACGCTCATGGTATCCTTCCATCCCTGTCCGCTCGTTTCAGAGGTAAAAGTGGGATAAACCTTGGGCGAAAACCGTGAAAGCGTTGTTTTTAGACAGCTTTACGTACCCTTGTATGAATAAAAAGATTAAAAGGTTTATTGAAGATAACACGACAGAAGTCTTACAGGAACCGATCATTAAGGAGTCTTACACCTTTTCAGTGTGAACTAATATGATACCGGATGCTACCGACCCTTTCTTATAGTCACTTATATTTACACGCGTTAGTCCGATGCGTTATTAATGAACAGGTAGGCAATATAAAATGTTATATAGCAATTGTTTTCATTGCGCACGCTCACCGAGAACAGTGGAAAATGCCTCAATAAATATTTTTTATTGCACAAATAGCCGCGTATCCGCCTCTCTTCGCTATTCCGAAACAGTCTTTACCAGCTGAATTGGCGGTACTGCAACAGTGAATAAGTCGCCAAGCTATTCAGAACAGTTGGAGCTTTGGCGGAACAAATGGTCGGAACACGCGGCCAACCCGACGTCTAGCCCCTTCAGAAGCGAAACTTTAGAGAAGCTTAAAGCGCCGAAAGCCATTGGCTTATAGTCAAACACTGCCCCCTCGCGATTTACATTTTGCTAGAATGTCTCTGGGGGACGTTCGCGTACCTCTTGCCTCTAGATGAATTGAGGAGATACACACGAGTTACAGGACGGACATACAGAATGACGCGTAATGTGCACATTCTATTCTAGGGTCTAAAACCAAGAAAAATACAGAGAATGCTGCCGCTCATTCGTTGGGAAGACACTGAGCTTAGGATGTGGAGACCTAAGCCGAAAATCGCCAAAAATTCGCCATGTCGCCATTCATAATTTTAGGTCGCCACGGGCCCCTCAAATTCGCCAATTTGGCGAAAAGTAGCCACCATTGGCAACCCTGGTAAAAGGATCTGAGGAATATGACTATCCGGTCATGGCATGAATATCTTGAAAATCCTTCAGCAAAGCTTCAATTTGGGCTAGTTGGTACGGCATAGCAATGTAGATGCGCTGAGTGAAGCACAAACGAGAAACGTAACAAGGGACAGTATTAGTGGTGGTCCTGTCCCTTGTTACGTTTCTCGTTTGTGCTTCACTCAGCGCATCTACATTGCTATGCTTTGAAAATCCTGTCACGTACGTCGTCAAACCCTTTCCTCCAGAGACGCGTGGCACATAACCGTTAACGACGGGCCGCGGTGCACGGGTATGCGCCACAGGTGACTGACAGTTTATATCTACCCAGGAACGGCGAGAACTGACATTAGTAATGTAGCGAAGCTTTGGAACTCTGAAGTGGGTCGTCCTCTCCAGCTCCGTCTAGTGGGTTGCCCTCTTCGGAGAGAAGGCAGCTCGTGCAGAGTCGGCAGTGGCGTAAATCCATCAAAACAACAGGGGGGGTCCCGGACTTTGCATGGCAGCCATCTTGATTATTAGAAATGCGCATTTTATTTTACACAAAAATGAAAACTTTACAATAAAACAAAAAGAAAACACACAAATATTCATATATCGCGTTATTGCAATGCTCTTGACGATCTGCATTGCGCGACGAATGAGTCATACAACGTTCTGAACTAGTTTCTACAACACAGTTCCAAACAGCCGATGAGTATTCGATGAATCTACACACTGGATATGAAACAAACGTTAAAGGGACACTGACACCAAAATTGAAACCTCGAGGTGTTTGTATTGTTTGATTGTCTGTATGCGTGCAAGGGTACTTCGGGCCGTTTATAACTGGCGGACGTTAGCTTTCAGTTATCTTAATTTGATTTTGAAGCAAGCGTGAATACTCATCTGAGTTGACAGCACCTCGCGACATCTTCACTAGTATGGCGAAACATTGGTATTAATGAGAACTAACACACAGCAATGCCAACGAAAGTATAGGGGGTGTTATTTGTAGTAATTAGAATATAAATGTGAAGAAAGTAAAGTGGACGAAAAGATAACTTGCCGCCGGCAGGGACCGAACCTGCGACCTTCGAATAACGCGTCCGATGCTCTACCACTTCGCTACGGCGGCGGTAATCTCCCCGTCCACTTTATAGGGTATATATGTGGATTGAAACTTCAGGAAACTTAGGAGTGTTAGGATTATTGGTCAGCTGCCTGCTCGTATATAGATCACGTGCTACGTGACGCCAAGAAGGCAGAAAAAAGAGTGTTCCACACTCGACCCCACACTATTCCCCCTCGCCTCGTTCTCTCCGAAAGAGCATATGACAAAGAAAGTTAGAGGTCACCGAATTATTTTGTGTATACACAAAATATTTTTACAGATATCAAGAACTCGTTGCGCAGCTTGTGTTTGCATAACAAAATTAGAGCCCGCTATACACATAAAGCCTTCTCCTTGCTTTCTCACCGCGGGAGCGGTTGATTGAAGGAGCCATGGGGCGACGCCCTTGGACGGTTCGCTCTGTGTTACACCTGCTTGATGTCCGAATAAACACCAAGAGGGCATCATGCCATCATGGGATGTTTTGTGTCATTAATATACGGGAGATTCAAGTATGCGCTTTTTAATATTTTTTTTTCTTCGCAAATACGCAACTCTGAGCCTTCACATTGTGAGGGTGCATGGTTTCTAAAGCCCTAACCCCCCGTACGCGTTACAACGCGTCAGTTCGTGGCGTGTGGACTCGGCGCCGCGCCCTTTCCCTATGGAGTGAGAGGACGCGCGGCTACACGCAGCTGCGCGACCTCTTTTTCCATAGCAGTCGAGAAGGTGTTGAGAGGAGAGACGAGCTGGTGAACGAAGGAATGAGAGAAACGAGCGAGGGCCTTTTTTGTATTATCAAACACGTGTAACTCAGCTATTACAGCAGCGTTTCGAAAAATTCTCACGGCTACGTGTTCGTTGATTGTAAACACTTTTGTTCATGAATAAACAGACTGTCTGAAAGTTAGCCACCAGCCTGGAGATCGTGCGTGGGGAAACTTTCGCCTGCTGGCATATTGCAGGAAAGCTGGGAGGTTGAACATTACAAAGTTTCGAGATTCCTTCGCGTGATTCAAGAACCGCGCTAGGAAAGCCATGTAGATGGTGCGTAGAAGAGTTTTCGGGTAGCTCGTCACTGGACTCAATGCCTTGATAACATGTCACTGCTGTGCGTGCGCTTCTATCAACTCCAAGGCGATGACGATTCATGCTAAAATGACTGGGCGTGCAAGCACGGAAACAAGAGAGAAGTCAAGACACCACAAACTCCGCTTGCGGCTCACTAATTCGTCTCTCTGTTATTATTCTAAGGTGATGAAGAGTTGGCCGAAGCGTCTAAATCGCTCTTCTGAATGGCATTAATTCCTTCGGTGCGTGATCCTGGAACCGGTGGATGAAACCACCAAACATTCCTTGCTTTTTAGCGAATTGTATGAATTAGGGTAGTCCTAATAATAGCTCCATTGAAGCTAGTTGCAACGTAGTTCACGAAACCATTGATTTAAAAGTTATCTAGAAGATTTCTGTTAGTTGTTTAACGTAACGTGGTAGTTATCCTCCTGTCTAATGACTGCAAGCCATTTTGGGCTTTCAAGGCGGCATTCAAGTAACTGTCACTTCCCCCTTTTTTAATCAGAATAAAATCCTTGTATGTTGCCCTAAGGGTACCCGACAAAACAAAATTATAATCAATGATCAATTACATAAAAGGCTCACCTCATCAGTGTTTTTGGTGACATTGTCTTCCGAAGAAGGTCGCTTGGAGTTCGGCAGAAAGAACGAGCTCAGCGAACTCTGCCGCTTGTGCGGCATCTTCCCAGTCCAGTTGAAAGTCACAAGCACATTACGCCAAGAAGGTTGCGCGGCCGGTTGCAGTGCTGGCAGCACTTCTGTGGACGCGTGCAGGCTGAAACTGCCGAACGACTGACAAGTGATGTCGTATTTGTCGAATATTGGGAAGCAGCCCCCACTTCGAAGCAGCTTTAATTGGAAAACCCCGCGGCGAAAAGGAGGAAGAGGGGCAACCCGGGGGACGCATTTTCGGGGTTGCAACCGAGGAGGTTGAAGGCGACGATGAGTACGGGAAGAGCGGAGAACGTCCTTGACATTCGTCGTTTTACGACCCACGCGCCCACCCCGTGAAAGAACACTGAAAGCCACAGGGAGCGTCACCCAACACAGGGAAAGCGTTTTCTCCCTCTGTTCTTCAAGTTTGTTGCACGTGCGGGGTGCAGAGAAAATCTTTTGACTGTGCTTGTGTTTCTGTATTTCTATTTTCCTTTTCATTTTCCCTGTCTACGAGAGCACTGTAAATAGTGAACAAACAAAGCAGTCTTCGTGATGCGTTCAAACCAAGCGGACGTGTTGATTCTCTGTCGTCGTCCAACCTACTAAAGAAAGTTTTGCCCCCCTGCTTTTCCGCCACAAAGTGAAACCGGAGGACAGGCGTCTTCGTTTGAACTACAGTGTACTAGAATTGGGCAGTGGGCTCACTGCCGTATCTCTGCGCCGCGCCTCCACGGCCCTCTCCTAGTGATGCAGAACTATCGGTAAATTGACTATCGATAGTATCGATAGTTTTTTTTTAAACTATCGATTGTAAACAAACTATCGATAGTGCTACTATCGACAAACTATCGATAGTGCAATCGGTAGTACCATCGTTAATATTACTATAGCGATATTATGATATTACTGCCACGCGTGTTTATTGCTTTGTTTTGACGTATTCGGGTTTCACCCACAAAGACTGTTAGCAACGTTTGACACAGACCGCGCCGTAATGTGTGAGAAGCTTCACAATTGCTTGAAATCATTCTGTTAAGATTACGCGCTGGACGCGAATAGTCAAGTTTATTCGAGAGCTTACGCGAGCACCAGCGATAACGCTGGAAGGTTTGATGACTGATGTTTAAGGACGACGCGTTCCACCGATGATCAGATTACTCAACGGCTGACGACTGCTCCCGCCACTATCAGTGCGCAGCATGTATCGCTTGTATTTTGAGTTTTGATTTTCTGGACACAAGTTCGACCAAAGAAAGAGCTCCGTATTTCCCAGTCTTGCTGCAGCATTCTTCACCGTCACAACCACGTGACAATACTATCGATAGCAGTGTGAATAATAATGCGGTTGCTGGCCGGCCATATTGCCAAAATATTTGTAATAGCCTACTACCAGCTTCGCTTAATTTATGAGCAATTTTTGGCAGAGCAATTAACTATTTCCGCAGTGAAAATGGCGGAATATGTGCATCAATAAATTCGTATCCAGTTGCACCTTACAATTAACTTCTTGGTATTTTTTTATTTTGAAATCATAAAATGCAATATCACTTTGAAGCCGCGCAGTCCTACCACATGCAAAGGCTTCATTTCCGCTACAGCTTAACAGTTTGACTTTATGATCATGTGTCAGCAAAGCACTCTGGTGAAGAACGCAATGATGTCAACTTTCTTGCCCTTCAGCCTGCTCTTCCGGCTTCACTATGTACCACGCGCGCGGAAAACCAAGTTTATTCTGCAGTGAGTCCGCGCTGTTGATTTTATACTATCGATAGTACCATCGATTTTTTTACTATCGATAGCGCTATCGATAGTATCTTTCACTATCGATAGTTCGATAGTGACTCAGCTATCGATAGTATCGATAGTACCATCGATAGTTCTGCATCACTACCCTCTCCGCGTCGATTGCTTGGGCGCCCGCCAGGGGTCTTGCCGCCAGTTTCTCCTGAAAACTTCTCTTGCGGGGTGTGAAGCGCGTCCTCTTGGTCGGGGTTACGCTGGTTACGCTGTAATTCCGGGGTGGGGGCGGGGGGGTATCAACAAACGCCGGGTTGGAGGCGGGGAGAGGGCCACCACAATGACACAACAAGAGATCACAAAAAAAAACAACAACGGAGGGAGAAGGGGGTTGAGCATTTTATTCTTTTTTAAAGCTTACCCAAGTAGTAGAAGCTACTGTTTCCATTCGTGCATGCCCTGCAGCGCATGTTCCCGCCATTCATTCGCTTGAAGGACCTTTGTCGGCACCACGCGAGCAGCTTTGCTGCACTTATGTATGCTTGTTTTTCTGAAGGAGCGGCATCTGTGTCTATCCGTACACTGCAACTGTCTCAAAGACGGCCCGCCGCTGCATCTGGACGGGAGGGTGGCGCTTTTTACAGTCTCCGGCGGTCGTGCACATAGAGCATGCAGCGTACGTGCAGATAAATTTCTGGTGCAGCGTTTGACAACAAAAAACAGCTGGACGCAACGAAGCTAAGAGTGACCGCGCAAAGTCAAGTGCGATAATAATAAAAGCAAGAAAATACGAGGGCGGTGACAGCAAAACCTTACTCGTGCTTTGGTAAAGCGGTCAGGGTACTTCTAAAAAATGATAAAGAATTCTGACTGCTTGTTTCGCTCGAAGTCCTAAGCACAGAACTACTGCCAGATGAAACGGGCTGGATAGAGATCGATGTACAAAAAAAAATAGATTTAGGGGGGATGATTGAAGTAGCGGGGGAGGCCCACGGGGATTGGGCTCCTTTGAGGTGCTCCAGTTAGATCGACGGTTGTCATCGGCAGTTTATTGTTTTATCACGAGTGACCATGCATGCATTGTTAATCCATATTGTGATATGGCCAGCATTTGCGCATACATAGGCAGGGTTCCATGTAAATAAAATTAGTTTGTCAGCACGTGACGCTGTCGAGTGTTATTTTGGTGGTGCAATTCTGCGGTGTAATAAAAATGTACGCACGTAATGTATGTTACTTGTTATGTACTCATAATACCTATGTATAGGTTGTTTTTTTTTTTTTCATTGGACCCGCGCGTACCAATATATATAGCCTACGAGTCCAACCAGTTTTGGTAACCTTGTATGATCTATGTCTGCAAATAAAAAAAATTTAAGATTACGGTGCGGATACATTTAATACAAAGCCAAGTGATTCCGCCGATTATTGATTCGCGAAAAAAAAACAGCATTAAGTAGGTTAGTCGCAGAGACCAGCTCATGCGAAAGCAAATAAATAAAAAATGAGGCATTGTTTATATCCGGTATAGTGGGGCTCGAAAGGCGGGAGTGAACTCGCTAGGATCGCTACAGTGGCGAAAGGGCATTGAAAATCGTATCGACCAGCAGTACAAAAAAAAAAAAAAACTTGAACGCCCCACACGAAGAGCATTCATATTCATCATAGCCTATTAAAATATCGCCCACCCTCTGTAAATCGGTCACAACAACAGCACTTTATTTCACAAGTCACAGAAATTTGCATGAAAAGAAGTTTCGTGTGTTGTGCACCGTAATTCAGACTTTTCTTGCGCGCAAAACAGCAACGCGAGCTAGCCACGCCCTGCAACCCGCCGGAAAGTTTCAGGTGACATAGAGCTACTGCATATGCTACCTCTGATTCTAAGTGACTCTAAGGTGACGCTGCGAACACTTCTAGAACACTGTAGTTTGAACGATCGGGTGGATCGGGCCCAGAAGTTCGTCAAAAACGCGCGCGCAGCCAGGGGCTCCGGAAGTACACATATGGGGGCGACGGAATGAATAGGGGTACTGAAAAATGCGTGCAGTTTCAGTTGGGTGTGAAAAGATGACTCATTTGTGGCGATATTTGCAAGCAAAGGCCGAATATCTTTTACTCAATTTCTCTCGCCCCAGACTCGATGCTGAAGAAATGTCTTCACGAATCTCGTTGCTCTCAGCGAGTTCGAAGGTGCAATGATACGTCACCACGTGGATAAACGGCCGCTGCATGGCAGCGGCTTTCGTGATTGGTGCTATGGATGTGGTTGCAGACTTTGAACATCGCAGGGAAGGTGTCGTAAAAATATTATCGTAAGTTGTTGAATTGTGCTTATTTCTTTCGTTGTATCTGAGAGCTGGAACTCTGGGGCGATTTTGAATGGCACGTGTGAAAATAAACTTCAAGCAAGCCAAGATGGAAGATGTTCGAATGCAAAATCTCAGGGGGGGACCATTGCATAGGGGGTCCCCCCCAGTCTAAACACAGGGGGGGGTCAGGACCCCCCTGACCCCCCCGGGATTTACGCCACTGAGAGTCGGCCCCTCCTTGACTATCGCTGTCGTCCATCTTCGCCGAGCGTCCGCCAATAAACATCTTTATAATTTGGTGGAGAGTGCTGTGCCCTTCAAACAACTACGGTCAGCATTCAATGCCCTTGGAGCTGCGATCCCGTGCCGTGCCCTCTACCATGACTCGAGATGCCGCCCAGCAAACGCCTCCCCCTGCACCGACATCCTGTCCCGGTGTCCCCCGTATCCGCGACCCTCCTGTTTTCACCGGCGCGGATGGCACCGACGTCAAAGATTGGCTCGCGATTTACGAGCGTGTCAGCGTACCCAATAAATGGGACGAGGCAGGAAAACTAAGCAACCTGGTTTTCTACCTCGCGGGTGTCGCAAGCCTATGGTACAACAACCGCGCTTCCGATTTCACTAAGTGGTCCGCTTTCAAGACCGCCATGGTCGACGTGTTTGGCCGCCCTGCCATTCGTAAGCTGCAAGCTGAACAGCGTTTACGTGAACGAGCCCAGCAGTCCGGCGACTCTTTCATGAGTTACATTGAAGACGTCCTGGACTTGTGCAAGAAAGCCAATGCGACCATGCCTGAGTCTGACAAGATCCGGAACGACATGAAAGGCATCGACGACGATGCCTTCACCATGTTGCTCGCGAAAAACCCTAGCACTGTGGCTGAGGTCATCACACTGTGCCAAAGATACGAGGAGCTGCGCCGGCAGCGGCTGACGACGCGTCGACCTCCATCATGCGACGCCGATCTCGCTGGCATGTTGGCCATTTCGGAGCACTCCGTCTTGCTCGCCGAAATCAAGTCCTTCGTGCGCGAGGAGATTGCCCGCAAGTTCTCTCTACTGGCCTTCGCTCACCCGCAGCCTGTTGAACAGCCGTCGAGCACACTGCTGCCTCCCCTACGCCGGGCTATTGAGCAGGAAATCACGGAGGTCATGCCGGAATACCACCAGCCCCCTCGGGCGACTGTGCCGCTCAGTTACGCGCAAGTTGTCGCCAGGCCGCCTCCAGCGATTCCTGCGGTTCCCCCACATACTTACGCCGGAGCCGTCGCCAGGCCTCAGGCCTTCGAAGAGAGTGTGCCGGCTGCGTACGCCGACGTCATCCATACGCCGCGACTGCAGCCCACCATGCAGTCATATCAGCAGCCACCCCGTCCCTCGCGTCCTGCGACATGGATGGGACCTAGCCCGGCAAGCCGATGGCGCACTTCGACAACCGCCCCATCTGCTTTGCGTGCGGTTGCGCCGGTCACGTCGCCCGCTATTGCAATCGCATGCAGGCGCCTCGATTCGGATCGACCGTCAGCAGCCAGTCCAACCCCCCATATTACGAGCCGCCGCCGCCTATGTCACCGACGTCACGCCCGTCTCCATCTACCCGCCCTTCGCCGTCCCCAAGACGCCGCTCACTGTCACCGATGCGGCCCCGTCCGGTCGCGCGCGACCAGGAAAACTAGTCGTCGCAGTCCAAGAGGCAAGGGCTGCGACGCTATCGAACTGCCAAAGCCCTCAGGAAAGCCCATCGAACGTAATGGACGTGTTTGTAGATGGCGTCCGCACATTGGCCCTTGTGGACACTGGAGCTGCCGTATCCGTTCTGGACGCTAAATTTAGCCGACACTACGAAAAGTGACGACGCCGCTTTCCAGGCTCTCCCTCCGTACAGCCAGCGCACAAAGTATTCACCCGACAGCGGTGTGTACAGCCCGTGTCATCATTCAGGACGCTCTGTACGCCGTCGAATTCATCATAATTTTTTCATGCTCTCACGACGTCATCCTGGGTTGGGATTTTCTAGCTCGCCACGACGCCGTAATTCGTTGCGCACCAGCCGAAATAGAGCTCTCACCATTCTCCAATTTGACGCCGGCGAATAGTCCATCGGCTGCGACCAAGGTACTCGTCAAAGACGACACCACAGTTCTTGCAAACTCGTCAACGGCTGTGTCCGTCTATTGCACCGGTCTCTCCGACACCGTTGCACTCCTTTCTCCCTCTGACCGCGTTTTCACCAGGAAAGGTTTGCTGGTGCCATTTGCGACCGTGCAAGTCACTCAGGGCGACACTGATATTTTCGTTACGATCCCATCCCCGTACATTGTTACATTGGTGCGAGGGAAATGTCTCGGCAGAGCGGAAGCCCTCCAAGACGCACAAGTTATGGTCGCACCGGGTGACACGCACTGTGCCAGCTTCCGTACGCTCAGTGCTGTTTCCACATCCGACTCGTCACCCACTGACGTATTTGCTTCCTCCATTGCCGACAACCTTACGTCGGTCCAGCGTTCCCAGCTTCTGTGCCTGTTGGAAGAATTTCGTTCTTCGTTCGATGTCGCGCAAACTTCTCTCGGCCGCACGTCTGCTGTCACGCATTGCATCGACACTGGCGCCCAACCACCACTGCGGCAACGTCCCTATCGCGTATCTACTGCAGAGCGTCGTGTAATTTACGAGGAAGTCGAAGACATGCTTCGCCGCGATGTTATTCGACCCTCAAACAGCCCGTGGCCGTCTCCTGTCGTTCTCGTTGCGGATAAGGACGGCTCTGTGCGGTTCTGCGTGGACTACCGACAACTCAATAAGATCACCCGTAAGGACGTTTATCCCCTCCCTCGAATAGACGACGCCATTGACAGCCTGCAAGGAGCAGAATTCTTTTCATCGCTCAATTTGCGCTCAGGGTACTGGCAAGTCCCCATGGCTGATAACGCTCGACCAAAGACAGCGTTTGTCACACCCGACGGCTTGTACGAATTCCACGTCATGCCGTTTGGGCTGTGTAATGCGCCCGCGACCTTTGAGCGCATGATGG
Organism: Rhipicephalus sanguineus; assembly: GCF_013339695.2. Classification (NCBI taxonomy): domain Eukaryota; kingdom Metazoa; phylum Arthropoda; class Arachnida; order Ixodida; family Ixodidae; genus Rhipicephalus; species Rhipicephalus sanguineus. The sequence goes on from NC_051181.1 coordinate 909,459, forward strand.
ACACCGTTCTGCGCAACTTGAAATGGCAGACGTGGCTGTGCTACCTCGACGACGTCGTCGTTTTCGCCCCGGACTTCTCCACGCATCTTCAACGCCTGCGGCTTGTTTTGACGCGTTTGAGCGACGCCGGGCTACAACTGAACCTAAAGAAGTGCCGATTTGCAGCACGGAAGCTCACAATACTAGGCTACGTCGTATCCAAGGACGGAATTCTCCCCGATCCAGCCAAGCTTCGGGCCGTGACAGAGTTCCCCGAACCGTCAAAGAACTGCGCAGTTTCGTAGGACTATGCCCCTACTTTCGGCGCTTCATAAGAAACTTCGCGACCATCATATCGCCGCTGACGATGCTCCTTGGCAGCAACGGGCCCCTCAATACATGGTCGTCAGAGTGCGACGCCGCTTTCGCGAAGCTCCGTCGTTTGTTGACGTCTCCTCCGATACTACGCCGCTACGACCCTGCGGCCCCTACAGAGGTACACACGGACGCCAGCGGTGTGGGCCTCGGCGCTGTCCTTGCAGAGCGCAAACCTGGGTTTCCGGAATATGTCGTGGCATATGCAAGTCGCACGCTTACTAAAGCCGAGACCGATTACACCGTCACGGAGAAAACATGCCTGGCAATCATCTGGGCCCTTACGAAGTTCCGACCTTATTTGTATGGTCGCCCATTTGATGTCGTCACCGACCGTCATGCGCTGTGCTGGTTGTCGTCATTGAAAGATCCCTCAGGCCGTCTCGCCCGTTGGGCACTTCGCCTGCAAGACTACGACATCCGCGTACTTTACCGCAACGGACGCCAGCATGCTGACGCCGACGCCCTGTCGCGCTCTCCCTTGCCTGACGACAGTGCCCACAGCTCAGTGTCTCCCCTTGCCGTTTTAGGGGCGAAGCTCCTTAAGGCGGCACCCGTTCGTCCCTCGTAGTCGTAGTAGTGCGTAACCAGTCGTAACGCTAGTACCAGATCTTGACCTCCAAGGTGGTGCCGGTGGGAGATTTTTCCTGTGCGTTGTTGAACAATAAAAAATTCGCAGCGTACGCGTTAACTAAAAGCCGAATTCTTCTGCCTCTCATTCCCCATTAGCAGCCATTGGCATGTTCCAGTGGGAAACGTTAGTAGAAGTAGAAGTGTAAGTGTTAGCTAAAAGCCGACTTCTTCTGTCTCTCATTCCCATTAGCAGCCATTGTTTACCTCCAAGGTAGTGCCTGGTGAGATTTCTCCTGTGCGTGATTAAACAATAAAAATGTTGTTCAAAACGCCGTTGATTGATGAAATAAACCAACGAAAGACGCCAGATGTTTTCTAAAAGCAAAACGAAAGAACGCCAGATGTTTCTAAAGCAAAACGAAAAGACGCCAGCTGCTTAACGAAAGACGCCAGATGTTTTCTAAAGCAATGGTTCCCTAAACAATGAAAATTCAGAGCGTCCATGTAAAATTAAAGTGAGCTGCAAGTCGTCATAACTCATCGAACCTTTAGTATAAACGCGCCCGATCTCACGTCGGTGATGATGTACTGGACAGAATTCACGGAAGATTCGCGGTTTACCGATGAACCTCCGCAGGTTTGCCCACTCATCATCATTCACTCGGTGGATATGCTGTGATTTTTCTTCCATCGACATTCACACCATCGCTACCGAACAGCGCAAGGATCGCTGGATTGCCTCACTGATAGACTTGCTGACTGATCCGTCGGCAACACCACTCACTCGCGCGTTGCGTCGTCAAGCCCACCATTTTGCCGTTCGCGACGACCTCCTCCACCGACGCAACTACAGCGGCGACGGCCGCTAGTGGCTACTAGGAATACCCCGAAGTCTGCGTTCTGACATATGCGAGTCGTTCCACTCTGATCCGCAGTGTGCGCATTCTGGGGTATCGAAAACTTACCGCCGCATCCGCCAACGGTACTTTTGGCGAGGGATGTACCGCTTGTGCAGAAGTTCGTTCGCTCCTGCATCGATTGTGAGCGCCGCAAGACTTCAACGCACCTGTCGCCGACAGGTCTGCAACCTCTAGCTTGCCCTGACCGGCCGTTTGGGTGTGTTGGCATCGATTTGTATGGACCACTTCCTCTAACGTCGGCTGGTAACCGCTGGGCCATCGTCGCTGTTGACCACCTTACGCGATACGCCGAAACTGCCGCCCTCCCAGCGGCTACAGCGCGCGATGTTGCCTCCTTCCTGCTCCACCGATTCATGCTACGTCACGGTCCACCTCAGGAGCTGCTCAGTGATTGAGACCGTGTCTTCTTGTCAGAAGTCGTCGAAGCCATTCTAAAAGAGTGCAACGTTGTTCACCGCAAAACTACTGCTTACCACCCGCAGACGAATGGCCTCACCGAACGCTTTAAAGGACCTCTAAACCAACGAAAGGTTGAAATTTAGTTGTGGCGTTGCAGTTGTGCACGAGTCTACAGCGAACGCTGGCGGTGTTGCGCGCGCTTTCTCGTTTCGCTCTTTCCTTCGCTAGGCTGCGTTCGTCGGCTCGTCTATCCACCTCTCCGAGTGCCCTTACTCAGCGTCCGAGGTGGAAACGCAAGAAGCGCGCGCATCTGCTGGCAGAAAACAAGCTCTTCTTTGCCCACTGACAGCGTCTCTTGCTCGCGACGTCACCTAATCATACAGTTGACGTCACGGCGGCTGTTGTCGACAGAGCAAAGGCACGCAGAGGAGCAGGCGAGCGTCTGTTGGTGGTTTAGTGGCCATTTAACCGTACGCTCGGCGACATGCTCTCCATGTACGTCGCCGCCGATCACACCAAGTGGGATGTCATTCTGCCCTTCGTCACCTACGCCTACAATACCGCCGCTCAGAGCACCACTGGTTTTTCTCCCTTTTAGGGGCGAAGCTCCTTAAGGCGGCACCCGTTCGTCCCTCGTAGTCGTAGTAGTAGTAGTGCGTAACCAGTCGTAACGCTAGTACCAGATCTTGACCTCCAAGGTGGTGCCGGTGGGAGATTTTTCCTGTGCGTTGTTGAACAATAAAAAATTCGCAGCGTACGCGTTAACTAAAAGCCGAATTCTTCTGCCTCTCATTCCCCATTAGCAGCCATTGGCATGTTCCAGTGGGAAACGTTAGTAGAAGTAGAACTGTAAGTGTTAGCTAAAAGCCGACTTCTTCTGTCTCTCATTCCCATTAGCAGCCATTGTTTACCTCCAAGGTAGTGCCTGGTGAGGTTTCTCCTGTGCGTGATTAAAAAATAAAAATTTTGTTCAAAAGGGCGTTGATTGATGAAATAAACCAACGAAAGACGCCAGATGTTTTCTAAAAGCAAAACGAAAGAATGCCAGATGTTTCTAAAGCAAAACGAAAAGACGCCAGCTGCTTAACGAAAGACGCCAGATGTTTTCTAAAGCAATGGTTTTCTAAACAATGAAAATTCACAGCGTACATGTAAAATTAAAGTGAGCTGCAAGTCGTCATATCTCATCGAACCTTTAGTATAAACGCGCCCGATCTCACGTCGGTGATGATATACTGGGCAGAATTCACGGAAGATTCACGGTTTACCGATGAACCTCCGCAGCTTCGCCCACTCATCATCATTCACTCCGTGGATATGCTGTTATTTTTTCTTATTGTATGGCAGGCACCCCTCGCACACAATCGACACAATCCTTCCATACAAGCCGGATCGGTCTGAGTGTGCACCGATTTCTGCTACCGCCCGACTTGCTGAAGAGCGTCGCGAACTTGCAAAGACCTTCACTACGCATGACCAAGAGCGGCAGAGGAGCATTAGCGGTGACAGAATCACTTCTGAGCCGACGTTCCTCCCTGGAGCGCTCGTATGGCTCTCGATAGTAAACGCCACTCCTGAAAAGATTACGAAATTAGATATAAATGGTCAAAAGCTCTCAGGTACACAGCTTGCAGACGCTTTTAGTAAGCACTTTGTTAGCGTCGCAAGCATTACCGTCGGGCAACACAATGCCCTACATTACAAACACAATCTTTTTGAACCCTGTAAATGAGCTTGATGTAATTTATATAACTCATCACCTAAATACCAGTAAAGCAAAAGACATAGATGGTTCCCAGATTAAACATATGAAGCATGTAATTGATCTATTAGCCCCTCATCTTTCTTACATTTTCAACCTTTGCCTAAACCAGGCTGTCTTTCGCCGCGGAATGCAAGCCGCACGTGTGACGGTGTTATTTAAAAAAAGGTAATAAAAATGACATGGGTAACTATCGCCCTATATCTATTCTTCCGGTATTTTCAAAATTACTTGAAAAAATCATTTTAAATCGATTTACTGAATTTGAAGAAAAACATAACTTTATAATAACGTTCCAATTTGGTTTCCGCAAAGGTGTTAGCACTGAATTGGCGTTATTAGCTCAAAAAGACAATATTAACGGCACTTAACGAAAGTTAATTAGTCCTAGGAATTTTTGTCGACTTCACTAAAGCATTTGATCTTATAAACCACACCCTTTTATTAGAGAAACTTACGCTATGGCTACCGCGGCAAAGCGGCACACCTCATTAAATGCTACCTACAACATCGTATCCAGAGAGTCGACATAAACCAGGATCTCTTTAGTCCACTAGTCGTGTCTTCAGGTGTGCCCATGTAATCAGCCTCATCTTTTCTAAGGGTTCGTTTCCTGACTCATTAAAGCGTGCAAAGGTCATACCAATTTTTAAGAAAGGTGATAAAGCGGCCATTAAAAATTATAGGCCTATATCTATCCTTCCATCATTAAGCAAACTAATTGAACATCTGTTTGTAAAGCGTCTTAATGCTTACCTTACAAAATATAATGTTATAAAGCCTTCCCAGTTTGGCTTTCGTCATGGAAGCTCAACTAACCATGTTCTACTTCCTTTGACTGACTTCATCAAACATTCCATTGACAGCGGTAACTTCTCGCGTTCAGTATTTTTAGACTTAACAAAAGCATTCGACACGCTCAATCACTCCATTCTCTTCAATAAGTTAGAATCTTATGGTATTACCGGACCGCCTTTAAACTTTCTAAAATGTTACCTGTTTAACCGACAAAACGTGGTCTTTACTAATGGTTCTTACTCTAACACTAAGATTACTAATCAAGGTGTCCCGCAGGGGTCCATTCTTGGCCCCCTCTTATTTATTATTGATATAAATGATCTCCCTGATGTCATATGTTCTGCACATTGTGGGTTGTACGCTGACGACACCACAGTATCATGTAAAGCCAAAACAGTCCCATCTTTAATATCCAAACTAAATTCTGTTCTGAATAATGTGGCTTTATGGTGTAATAACAATGACCTAACTATAAACCCCTCTAAAACTCAGTTTATGGTTTTCAGATCATCTCAAAGACATTTGTTAGCTTCTGCTGCTGTAACACTGGGTCCAAATACTATCTATGCTTGTGATTCTGTTGTTTTTCTTGGTGTACGTTTAGACATAACCCTTAATTTTGGTCTACACTTGCTAGACTTAAAGAAAGAAACTGCTTTTGGTATTCGTGCATTGATTAAAGCTAGGCCATACTTCTCTACTAATGCATTATTATCACTCTACTTTGCATTTATTCATAGTCATTTTAACTATGGCATAAATATCTAGGGGAATACCTATCATTCGTACATCTCATCTATGCAACACATACAAAATCAAGCTATCCTCATTATCACTTACAGCCCTCGCCGTTCTAACGCTATTTCATTGCTTAAACAATATAATATTCTGTGTATTAGTAAGTTATTTGAATTTCATTGTACTTGTTTGTTTTTTAATATAATTAACCGTCGGTTACCTTTCTATCTCATCAACTGTGACTTACTAAAAAACACTAACCGCACTCGCTTCGCAGTAGAAGGAAGTTTATTACTACCCTGAGTTCGCACTAATTACGGTATAAAATCATTGTCATTCAGAGCCATTTCGTTATGGAGCTCTATTCCACCCACTATAAGGTCTTTAGCCAACGTATACACATTAAAAAAAACTTTGAAATTATATCTACTAACATCATACATTATTCTATGTAGTTCTTCTTGATTTGTGATACAATGCTTGTATTGTTGTAGTTGTATCTATTACTATGTTTTATCGTTTCGTTGTTTTGCTATATATCCTGTTATGTAACATTGTTCTGTTTTTACTATTTTGTCTTGCCATTTGCCCTTGCATTTTTTTTTCGTGCTTTCTTTATCGTGGGTCCCCCTACAGTCTTCGGACTATGGGACCCTAGTCTGTAAAACGTTTCCTTCATTTTATGTATCGTTACTTTGCTAATAATAATAAACTTCAAAAAAAAATAAACTTCAAGGCAGTATCTTGGGCCCATTTCTTTTTAATCTCTATAGTAATGATATTATCAGGATAGACCTTCAGGCAAAATATATAATTTACGCTGATGATACTAGCATCTTTTTATTAGGGAATTCGGTTGATGAATTAATAGATGAAGCCAACTTAACCTTACAGAAGTTAGGCGAATGGGCACGTCAAAACAGTCTTAAATTAAATACAAATAAAACAAAACCTATTGTATTTCGCAGTAAAAATAAAGCGATTACAGTTAATAAAGATATAACACTAAACTCCTCGCCCATCGGCCTCGTATCCAGCTTTAAAACATTAGGCGTCGTCTTTCAGGAAACATTATGCTGGGATGCACATGTCGATTGCCTAGCAACAAAGCTGTCTCAGGTGATTGGTATTGCTTACCCCAATCGCCATATACTGCCGCAGAATGTTATGATGCTAATTTTCAACAGTTTGTTTCAGTCCAGACTTAATTACTGTCATTTTGTTTGGGGCACCACTACTCAAGGAAATCTACACATAATACACGTTCTACAAAAAAAGTTTCTACGCGCAATTGAAAATGTCCCAAGTCACTTCCACACACGCGAGTATTTCTTAAAATATATGATACTGCCAGCCACAACACTATATGATTACCGTTTGTGTAGGGCGTATAAACAAGAGTTAAAAACTAGATCGGATTTTCTTAAGCGCCTTTCCAGGGTACAAGAAAACACCACTGTATATGCAACACGTAAAAAAGAATACTGGAAAATACCAACAGTGCGAACAATATATGGAAAACAAACACTCGGAAATAACTTACCAAGATTATTGAAAGATTAATTTGCGAAGGGCTACAATTAGAGAACGTGTCTTTTAAAGCTATACGCAGTTATTTTGAACTCAAGACAGATAGTATTGAAAAACATTCTTGCGGTTTTTTTCTTTGTCTCTACAAAGGACTGCAATTTTGTAAAATTAGACATTATTGTACTTTCTCTATATGTGTCTTTTGTTATATATTGCTGAATTATGTTGATATATTGTTAACATATCACTGCTGTTTAGACCGCTGCTTTTTGTCTCTATATGTGTCTTTTTTTCTATATGCGTCTTATGTTATATATTGCTGAATTATGTTGATATACTGTTAATGTATCGCTGCTGTTAGCGCTAATGAGGGGGCCGGCAGCCTCGTGAAGCTGTCTAAACGACAGCTTTTTCCGCCCGCCCCTTCGTATGAATAACTGTATTGATGCGAAAATAAAACTCATTGTCATTGTCAGTGGAACTGAAACTATACGACTCACATCTTTTAATGGTTTAGCTTTGATTTCATCTGGTCCACAGCGCAGTTGTCTTTTAGGGACATTATAATCTTTTGTACCTCATCATGGTCTGTTGCAGATGGGAACATTGATGGGAAGGCGTTGCCGACATGCCTGTTCGACATGCCTGTTCGACAAGCCCTCGATATGCCAGCAACTACTCAGTTTACACTTAGACGTCAATCAGCCTAGTAACGCTTGGCTCGAAGAGTAAAAAAATGTAACATTGGAAGCTTCTCACCAGCTGCTTCGCATCAAATCGATTCTCACAGAGCATGGAATTTGCTGTACTGTATTTGAATGTGATCTACGTGAATGCCTAAAAAACACCGCTTTTCAACAATATTTTCGTGCATTCTACTGCCATGTGAATAATAGGTATGTCCCATGAGAACACCAGACGTACTTCTAAAAATCCAATATGTTTAGAGCAAGTGTCTGAAGTTAAAAGCATGCAACAGAATAATGAAAGCAAGGGCATCTGGGCTTTAGAAATACTTCACTAGCCAACGTGAGCAGATTGCTCGCACTGCGAGATTCATAACGAGTTCTCCCTGAACAGAATAAGGGCTTTCCAATTTTGTACACAAAATGTGATCGCCATTTCAACCCACCATGTAAACCGCGTTACATTTAGGAGCACTTTATGGCATTTGGATATCGGCTTGAAAGCGTGCAAGAAAGGCAGGTCTTGTGCGAAAGCAAAAGCTTCTGCTGAAATAAACTGTCACGCTAAAAATCTGCTAAATTTGCCGAACACAACACATTAGAAATGTGCGAATAGTGAATTTTAGAACCGAATCGAATACCAATCTAATACTATTCGAATACTAAGGCGACTATTTTCGAAAGAACTTTGAAATGCTATAACATTTTATTTGCAAGAAATGTTCACAAACAAAAGAACATTACGATTAAAATTTAACCCAAGAAAACTGCTTTGTAAACTGAGGTAAGCTTGTATGGATCAGCGACCAGAGCATTCAGGAGATTCTGTAACTAAACAATGAAATACAGCAGCCACTGCAGTCACTTTGTCATCAGCCTTTTATTAAAACTGAAGTGTGGAATAAGAATTAAGCAATATTGAACTGAACATCACCCATACAGCTAACCCTTTAGTGAAACACATAAACCGCTTTCCACTTCATGGGCCTTGGCACCAAAGGCAGCTAAATATCATGATTGAATACTGCATCAGGAACAGCAGTTTACATCAACATAACACTTGTGTCTGTTGTTAGTCATGTAAACGCGTACAAAAATTGCACTTCTGTATCCGAATGCAGCCGTAACCCCCACCGTCTCATCACTAATCTCATGGTGATGACAGTGGGTTGGCGACACGATCACTTCGGCGACATTGCAGTTTTTGGGAAAGACGCCTTTATCCGGTGATCAATACAGTGTCGATAGACCCTTAAAAGCTGGAGCTGCATATATGTTGGTAATTCAATTGTTTAAATAGGTAAAAATTACCCCTGGCAGTTGTAACGCATTGTTACTGCGGGGTTTCACCGTCCGTGCTGATTATTCGAAAAATATTCGGTATTTCGAATACACACTACTCGATTTGGTATGAACACTATTCCATTCCTTACTCGAAATTTTCAAATATTCGCACACGCCAAAAAGACAAGGTGGCTGCTTGCATAGCTCTCAACATCATTGGCTGCAATAGCTTTTTCTAATCGGCATTATGTCACATTAGGATAATGATACCATGCCAAGGACAGGCTTTCATCACAAAGCACAATAGCAAAGGTCAGTGCACAGGTTTAGGAATATATTAAATATACATGTTTATTAAACATGACACAAACGGGCATTTTACGTATAGTACGCAACATTATCACCTAAGAACTATCCTGCAGTCACTCTACTTGTTATTCCCAAGAGATCCACAATCCATATTTAATACTAATCCATGTTAATAAAGCTGACTCAGTGCGTCATAACTATTGTGTATCTTAGACAAACTGAAGATAACGGCCCAATCAATGGTCACCGATGGAATGCATGACTGCTCCAGGAGAAAATAATGTGTTTTTTTAAATAAAACTTCGAAGTTCACGAACCTGAACAATAGATCCTGTGCCTCCCTACCATGCTCACCTCATTTACCGCCTCAACAAACAATGTGTGCACTAGATTATTAGTTTGATTTCTTATGCTGCATTTATATTAGAGCAAATGTGTGCACTAGCTTATTAGTTTGAGCCAATCACTTGTCCAAAATCACTGACATTGTCTAAAATCAGCAGTCAACTTATCTTCACAAAGCCGCTGGCTAGATAGCAGGACAGCCCAGATGGTAGAACAAGTTCATCCAGAAATGCAGTGGCGATGGGTATTGTTTGTAGGGTTTAATGTATCAAAGCGACTGAAGCTATGAGAGACGCCGTAGTGGAAGGGTTCAGGTGATTTCGACAAGTTGGGATCCTTTAATGTGCACTGACATCACACAGTACAAGAAGCTCTAGCATTTGACCTTTATCAAATTGCGACCACCACGGCTGGAATCGAACCCGCATCTTTCAGGTCAGCAGACAAGCGACGAAACCAATAGGCCACCGAGCCGGCTGGTGGTGATGGTGTATGACTCCTAGACTACAACTAAGTTTCTTCAGCTGCTAAGCTGCATGCAGTGCAGTGAATATACTGCGTTTAATGATAAAGCCTCCTACGCAAACTGCATGTGTTCATTGAACTGTAGTATGGCCACATAAGCAAGATGGAAAAAGTCCATTATTATGCATAACTAACTCGTGTGAGAAATTTTCGCACGAGATCCCGAACCGTAATATGGAAGCACTTATAGCCCACAATTATCCCGTTTCCATAAAAAGAGCACTGCAATATGACTGCCTTTGCTTGGTGAGGTAAAAAGAAAAACAAGACACGTGACCACAAAATACAGAGCCCAGAAAGCTCATGTGTGGGTCTATTCATTTCCTTGTCCTGCTTTTCTTTGCTGTGTACTTTTTTTATCTCAAGAACTGCGCGTTAAAAGTAATTTTGACATACCTTGCACAGCAGGGTCAGTCGGTGGCACATCTTTTGCAACAATGAAGGCCCTTTAGCCCGTGGGCACCTGAGCTACAGCCTCTTGAAGTACTTCCGAGTTCCATCCAATCTAGAAGGAACACCTGTCGCAAAACAGCACCATAAGCCCAAGCAGTGGCTACAAAATTTGATTTCCTTTGTCTAGAAATGATTGTGTTAAGAAAACAAACATTTCATCTTGCCACTGTAACAAAATAAGTTACTTGGGAGAGTAAGTGGAAACTCAAAGCTAGCGCACACCTTCAGACATCACGCTATAGATAATAGCTGCTACACAGGCCGCTGCGGTACAGCAGCCTGTGTGGCAGTACTCATTAAATGATCAGTGGTGCCCACTTTCCTTTAAGCGTGGGAGCAGAGCTACCTCTGCTACGGAAAGCATGTCATCCTTACGAAGAAGGAACACCCGTTGCAAAATAACAGCACCACAAGCACGAAATGCACGAAGAAGCAACTTGAGCCATCTCATTTTCTTTTATTGCTATACGTTTTAAAGCAACAATATTAAGCTATTCCTTTTCAAGTAGAACGCAATACATTTTGTATTGCTATTTGTAACCACGAATCCACACGGGCTTCCCATTTTATGATTATCATATCTTCATTCCAACCACACTTGTGCTATAGTGACTAGTTCTACTAGTTAACCTCCCACTTTCATGCTTTATTCTATCTTTTTGTAGAACAGAGGACAAATAGACACATACGAGGTCTGTTAGAAAAGTATCCGGCCTTTGGTGGAAGAAAAAAAACTGGCATAATTGGAGCGTCGGAAACCTAATCCCCCTCAAAGTAGTCCCCTTGGGACTCCACACACTTCTCCCAGCGGTGCTGCCATTGTTGGAAGCAATCTGAGAAGACCTCTTTCGGAATGGAGTTTAGCTCAGCTGTCGTTGCAGCCAATGTCCTCCCTTGTCTGAAATGGCTCTCCTTTCAATGTCCTCTTGAGTTTGGGAAACAGCCAGAAGTAGCAGGGGGCCTGATCAGGAGAGTAAGGAGCCTATTGAACTACAGGAGTCTGACTTTTCGCCAAAAAAGTCTGAACCAAGTGTGAGGAATGTGCAGGAGCATTGTCGTCATGGATGCGCTAGTTTCCTGTTGACAACAACTCAGGTCTCTTGCGCCGCACAGCATCACGTAGGCTACGGAGGACATCCCTGTAGTACTCTTTGGTGATTGTTTGACCCTGTGGTGCGTACTCGTGGTGTACCACACCGCGGGAGTCAAAGAAAGCACTCAGCATCACTTTGACGTTGCTTCGCATTTGGCGGGCCTTCTTTGGTCTTGGTGACGTGGAATGCTTCCACTGTGACGACTGGGATTTGGTTTCCGGGTCGTACCCGCATACCCAAGACTCGTCACCAGTGATAATGGTGTTCATGAAGTTAGGGTCACTGCTTGTGAAACCCAGCATGCCCTGTGAGACTTCAGCACGAAGTTGCTTTTGCTCCACCGTGAGCAGTTTCGGCACGAATTTCGCCGCAACTCTCTTGATGGCGAAATCTTCGGTCATAATGGAATGTGCAGAAAAAGTGCTGATGCCCGCCTCTTCTGCAATTTCCCGGATAGTCACACGACGGTCCCGCATCACCACAGCGTTCACTTCGGCAATGACCGGGTCATTTCGGCATGTTGATGGCCGACCGGAGCGTGGCTCGCTCTCCACCGATGTGCGGCCGTCTTTAAACCGGTTGTACCACTCCTCAATCTGTGTGCGGCTCATAGCGTCGTCACCGAAAGCCGTTATAGCACACTGAAACGCGGTTCCGAAAACACAGCGCGGTTTATTATTGTATCTCCGCCATTGTTCCAACTACTTCTTCTTTTTCCACAGCAGACTACCCACTACTAGTTTATGTCCCAAGTGCGTCGTGCCAGAAGAAGAAGAAAAGTATGCCACAGATAGGCCCCCCCTGCAGACAAGTGGCCGTGGGCACTTGAAGAAAAAAAAATGGTCAGACTGAGCTTGTCAGAATGGGTGCCGGCTTGATCCTTTCAATGCTGACTGTGTCTTCATGCCCATTACGCAGGATTGTAAAATGATGTTCAGAACGCTTGATGACTGGGAAAGGACCGTCATAGCGAGGCTGAAGAGCACGGCGAGACGCATCGACACGAACAAAAACGTGTGAAGATGTCTGTAGGTTTGCCGGCAGAAAAACGTCGTTCTTAGTATGAGCTGAAGTTGGTGATGGGCGCAAGTTTTGCATGAAGACCCGCAGACGCTGGACGAAAGAAGATGGATCCGAAACACTCTGCGTAGTAACGGGGCTGATGAGGTCACCAGGCAAACGGAGTGTGCAGCCATAAACCATCTCGGCTACAGAGCAGGCAAGTTCTGGCCGAAGTGTTGAACGCAGGCCGAGAAGCACGATAGGGAGGTGTGATACCCAATCTTCGGCGTGAGGCTGCGAGGCGAGTGCTGCTTTTAGATGACGGTGGAGTCTCTCCACTAAGCCATTTGATGCTGGATGATACGCAGTTGTGCGAATACGCGCACAACCCAGTAGAGATGTGACAGAGGTGAAAAGCGCTGACTCAAACTGTCTGCCTCGATCGGTAGTCACCGTTGATGGTACACCGAAACGGCTAATCCAGGTAGCAAGAAAGGTACGAGCAACTGTTTCTGCCGTGATGTCAGGCATTGGAGCTGCTTCAGGCCACCTAGTGTATCTGTCAATACACGTAAGCAAATACGTATTTCCCCGACATGGAGGTAAAGGCCCGACAATGTCCAAATGAATGGTGTCGAAACGTGCATCAGGGAGAGGGAATTTTCCCCATGGAGGCTTGGTGTGCCGTTGTACCTTGATACGCTGACACGCTGTGCAAGTGCGAACCCAGTCACGAATGTTAGCGCGTATGCGCGGCCAGACATAGCGTTCAGTGACCAGGTGTTGCGTAGCTCTTACGCCTGGATGGCAGATGGAGTGGAGGGTGTCAAAAACAGCACGACGCAGCTGTGAAGGAACATAGATACGAGTGCAGTTGTGTGAAACATCGCACCAGAGCGTAACGTCGTCGTCGGGAAAGTTGACTTGTTCCAGTCGGAGGGAAGTAGAGTATCGGAGTCGTGGAAGCTCATCGTCTAATGCCTGTGCCTCCGCGAGCGAAGACAATGAAAGGTCGGTGGTGCCTGTCGTGGCATTGATGGTAATACGACTGAGAGCGTCCGCTGCACTGTTAAAACTGCCTTTTACATAACGTATGTCTGTGGTGAATTCGGCAATGAAAGCAAGGTGCCGAAGTTCTCTAGGAGTGTGCGTGGCACTGCAGGAACGTAAAGCCGAAACAAGTGGCTTGTGGTCGGTAAGAATGGCAAATTGTCGCCCTTCAAGGAAGTACCTGAAATGCTTCACCGCAAGGTAGGCTGCGAGGAGCTCCCGTCCGAAAGTACTGTATCGGCGCTCAGTGTCGCGTAACTTGCGGGAGAAGAAGGAAATTGGAGCCCATGCACCATTGATCCATTGATGAAGAGCGGCTCCAACTGCTTCTGAAGAAGCGTCCACCATGAGGCTAGTGGGAGCAGTTGGTGAAGGGTGATGCAGGAGGGTGGCCTGGGCGAGTTTGGTCTTAACGGCGGAAAAAGCTTGATCCGCGACCGTGTCCCAGGGAAGTGCGGCTGACTCGGCTTGAGAAGTCGAGAGTAGTGCTTCCAGAGGCTGCAGCAGTGTAGAGCATGTAGGGATGAAGCGGCGATAAAAATTGACGAGTCCGAGAAAACGTCGCAGACTACGTATGGACGTGGGAGGCGGGTACTCGAGGATAGCTTGAACCTTGTCAGGTAGAGGAGTGATGCCATCTTTAGTGATCTGATGTCCGAGGAATGCTATCTCCGAGACTCCAAACTGACACTTTTCTACATTTATGACAAGGTCGTAATCACGCAGTCGAGTGAAAAGCTCACGTAGATGTGCCTTGTGCGTTTCAGCGTCCTTGCTGGCAACGAGAAGATCGTCGATATAGGCGAAACAAAACGGCAAGCCTCTTGTGACTTCGTCTATAAAACGCTGAAATGTCTGAGCTGCGTTTCTCAAACCGAAGGGCATTCGTAAATACTCATAGAGCCCAAATGGGGTAATTATTGCAGTTTTGGGAATGTCAGAAGGCTCAACGGGGATCTGGTGATAAGCTTTCACGAGATCAATCTTCGAGTATACTGTTGTGCCGGTTAAAAAGGCAGTACAGTCCTGAATATTGGGTAACGGGTATCGATCTGGAACGGTGACTGCATTGAGAGCCCGATAATCACCACAGGGCCGCCAGTCATTGTTCTTCTTGGGAACCATGTGTAGCGCCGACGACCACGAGCTTGATGACGGACGAATGATCTGCAGCTGTAACATATGCTCAAACTCGTTGCGAGCAATGCGAAGTTTATCAGGGCCAAGTCGGCGAGGGCGGCAGTGAACCGGTGGGCCTGTGGTTACGATGCAGTGGGTCACAGTGTGCTTGGGGGTCTTATCCATTGGAGACTGCGTTGTAATCTCCGGAAACTCGTTGAGCAGAGCTGTATATGGTGACGTAGGCGGTTTCACGAAAGTGGGGTTTAGGGCCGTAGCGCGTGACAGAAAACCATTGACCGATAAGCCGGTATAGCTATCCACCAGGCGACAGCGGTTCATATCCACGAGCAGATGAAAATGCCTTAAGAAATCGGCGCCTAAGATTGCGTAGCGTACGTCTGCTATCCAAAATAACCACTGCAGTTTCCTTTTGAGACCGAGATCAAGGGTCAGAGACTTCTGTCCGTAAGTTGCGATGACCGAAGAATTGATCGCTTGTAAAGGAGTAGACTTCTCGCGGAGACGCCGGTCAGTTTTGGACGCTGGAATTATGCTGACTTCTGCTCCAGTGTCCACCAGCAAGCGAAGACCTGTGGTTCTGTCGGTGATGTGGAAGAGGCGGCTTGATGCTTGGCCTTGATCGCCCGCCGCTGTTACTGACGATCGGCCGGAGCGTTTCCCATGCGCCATGAGCAGGGTGGCACACATCTGCGAGCCGCGGCACGAAAACGCCGGTGATAGTAGCATGTGTTATGCGGTGAAAAGCGGTGCTCGGGCTGGTGGAGGGGCCGTTGCGGAGCAGGCGACGTGAGAGATGGTCGGTGTGGACGAGGATGGTCATTTAAGTTATGAATGCTCAGCAATTGCAGACGCAAGTTAGCGACTTCAGCTGCGAGATCTTTTACCGTTTCTCGAAGGGAATCTGCTTCAGAAA
Organism: Rhipicephalus sanguineus; assembly: GCF_013339695.2. NCBI lineage: Eukaryota > Metazoa > Arthropoda > Arachnida > Ixodida > Ixodidae > Rhipicephalus > Rhipicephalus sanguineus. The sequence goes on from NC_051181.1 coordinate 925,337, forward strand.
TCGGAGAGGTGTGGGCAGCGTTTATGACTGCCGGAGCAACGTCCATCATGTCATCGGCCATTTCTGCCAGCTCCGACAGCGTCTTATCCTGAGCTGGGACAAGAGCCATTCGCACGGTAGGTGGAAGACGCTGTAGAAACAACTCACGTAGTATGGATGTTTCTAAGCCGTCCGGCTGGTCCCCAAGCAGGTGCTGCAGGTGACGTAGAAACTGTGTGGGACGGCGGTCCCCGAGCTCTTCGTTGCACAAAAGTTGCTGAATGCGCCGATGCTTAGGCGGAACGAGTCGGTGAAGAAGAGCCTGTTTGACTGTCGTATATGGAGTGTCACCAGGCGGGCCCACGAGGATGTCGCGTATTTCGGCCATTGCCTGTGGCGGCAACGCTTCAACGAGGAGCTCATGCTTGCGAACTTCTGACGTGATGCGATGAATGCGGAACTTGTTCTCGACTTGAATGAACCATAAGGAGGGATCGGCAAGCCACAGCTGTGGTAGCGTTATGGTAGTAGTACCTCCAACAACGCCGGAAGAGGGTACATGGCCAGGTGCAGTGGCAGCGGTACCAGGGCTGAGGCCGTCGAGATGCTCACGCTGCTCCATGGAAGGTCGCGTTCGTAGTCCGGGTCACCAATAAATATAGCACACTGAAACGCGGTTCCGAAAACACAGCGCGGTTTATTATTGTATCTCCGCCATTGTTCCAACTACTTCTTCTTTTTCCACAGCAGACTACCCACTACTAGTTTATGTCCCAAGTGCGTCGTGCCAGAAGAAGAAGAAAAGTATGCCACACCGTCTTGATCTTCCCAATGGTTTCCACTTCGCTGTCGTCCACTTTCTGGCAAAATTTGATGCAGTAGCGCTGCTCCAGTCGCTGCGTCATTTTCCTTGCAATGAAAAACCGACGAGAGCACTGCGCACGACCTCACTCAAACGCTGCGTTTCAGTGACTGACGCTATTGGCAGGCGGGAAAAAATTCACGCATGCGCACGAAGGTTCAAGGTCGGCTGATGCAAGCGCGCTTGTTTGAAATCCATCAGGTGCTCGCAAAAAAAAAGTAAGGTCGGATACTTTTCTAACAGATCTCGTATGTGGGAAACTACAAATGAATGTTAGACAAGCAAGTTAATTGTAGTTAACAGATGCACACTTATTCAAGGTAGCCAAGAACCACATGGCGTGTGCTTTGACAATTGAAATATGTGTAACATAGTTGCAAGGCAAGATATTCTCAAGTGGATTCACTTGGGAATATCGGTGCGTTATGAAGCACATCATCATCTTAGAGCTGTTGCAGTGGTGGACCAGACATGTCACCTTTCAGTACATATACTGGTGTACTGAAGACTTACCACATGGTTTCAACATGAAAAATAGTCAACATATATGACACGTTGCGCTATATTTGTATAAACATGTGATTCGAAATGAAATGGAGAGGCTATTTTCATTCAATTTTAATAGCTTGTTCTTCTCCATGTGTATATCATGGTGCAAAGCCACTTTTACAATTTGGACTTGCAGCATGCTTACACATCGACCATGCCTCAAGCAAGCAAACATAAAAACAAAAAAGATTTAAGAGTAACTATGAGTCCATACCATGCCTCAGGATGCGCACAACTGAACCATAGTTACAGGGAGGGCATATAGTTCGTTTCTTCACCTGTAATGTGCAAAGTCTACCGTTGACAACTGTGCATTGAGTTGTATGAAAGCTCCTTAAACTGGAATCATGGATTCTATGCAGGGATAGTTGCAATGAATGTGCGCAATAATGGCAAATAGGTAGCAGTGGTTAGGCTTCCTTCTTTTTATTCTTTAAGTCAGCGGTTGGGTATGATGATGTTGCACTGTCATCCACTATACTAAACAATTTGCAATGAAGCATTAACCGAAGCTGCTTTTTCACCTGAAAAGCCTCTTTATCAAGCTCACCATCACATTAGCACGAGAAAAATAGCTGCACAGCATCAGAACACTAAAACTCCAGCGAGAGAGAAACGCCACCAAATTAAACCTGCAGGTGCAGTGGATTGCACCGGCTATGTTCCCGACTATTTTATATCGTTGAGCTGCATTTGATGTAGAGACAGGCAGACATCCGATGGGCGAAAGAACAGCAGCCTTTATTTGAGGCTCGATTATATAGGCAGGCCAACACGTGTGGCCAAGAATACAGAGAAAGGGCGTATCTTGAGTAACTATAATACAGAAGACTTCGGCGCATGTCTTATCACATGGCGATACAACCTTCTTCTGAACAAAAAAAAAGAAGAAAAAAAGAAGCATCCTAAACGAACAATGTTGAAGGCATTGGTTAAAGTTACGGTCGTATTGTAGCCGCATGGGGGGCCGTCTCCGCCTACTCGATCTTCTATACAGAAGTGCTGACGCTTGCGCTGTCACCTGCGCAGGGTTATCACCTCCTTCCAAGTTATCACCTGCACTTGGTTGCGCTGTCACTTGCACTTCCTGCGTGAGGTTCTCGCCGGAATTAACTGGCGTAGCCGGCGTGGAGTGACGAACGTAGTCCTCGCCAAGGTCACCAAGAACATCGGGGTTGAAAGTTTCAATAACGTATGCTGTCGGGCTAGTTGGTGCATAGCTGATTAGAAAATCGTTGGCGCAAACCAAGAACGAGGACGTAGAAGCAACACAGACAAGCGCACAGCTTGTCCGTGCACAGTAACACGGACAAGTGCGCTTGTCCGTGTTACTTCTACGTCCTCGTTCTTGGTTTGCGCCAACAATTTTCTAACCAGTTGAAAGTTTCCATTGTGGGTAACACATGCTGCCTGTCCCGCCCAATGAGCTTGTTTCGGTGGGTAAAAACTTTCTACGATCTCGGATGCGTCTGACAAATAACTTGGGTTTTCTGCGACCAAGTTTTCCTTTTGATCCTCACGACTTGGCCTTCTTCAAGGGGTGGAAGCGGCGCTTTTTGAACGATCAAACTGGATGTGCTTGGACGTTGAAATCTGGCAAGGTTGACCTCAGTAGTGTTCCTTGCAACAATTCTCCAGGTGACCGTCCACCTTCCAGAGGCGTTGACCGGTAACTCAGAAGACCCAGCCAAAGATCTTCGCCTGCTTCGTTCGTTTTCTTCAGAATACTTTTCACCACTTGAACACTCTCCTCCGCCAAGCCGTTGGAACGATTGAACTCCGGACACTATGTCATATGCCGAAACTTGTACTTCTCCGCGAATAGGCGAAATTCTCGACCTGCAAACTGGGGTCGATTGTCGCTCCACAATTATACCGGGATTCCATATCTTGCAACATGGCTGGCAGTTTGTTTATGACCGTTGGCGGTGACGTGTCCTCCAGATCTGCAATTTCTGGAAAGTGCGACAGAGCGTCATACACGGATAGATATGCATTCCCCCTATTGAAATAGATACCAACGCGATAACAAGGGTATTCAGGTGGTGGTTTCATGATTAGTGATTCTGCCGGTTGGCTGTATGCGTGGCGTCTGCATACCTCGTAGCTTTGAGGTATAGCAGCGATTTCGCCATTAATACCCGGCCAAAACACGCACCTTCTCGCTCTTGCTTTGCATTTGTTCGGCGCTCTGTGTGCCGTCTTCTTGTTCCCGTCTTTGTGCGCTTAACGGTTTCATAATATAGTTCAGGCCCATGTGGCCTTGATGAATGCGCTATAGCATTTCCTTTCGCATGCGCGCTGGAATTATTACTTTGGTGCTTTTCAGAAGAATTCTTTTGATGACAGAAAGTTCGCTGACAAAAGGTTTCAACTCTCCCTGTATACTTCCGCCGGTCCTTTACTCCACACAGGTATGGGTCCGTATGGTATCCGTTGCGTTTTCAAGCCTCTTTAGCGTGACATCGGTTACAAAATCTGCTAGCATTCTCACGGCGTGTATTTCAATGTATTCCTCGCCTGCGGCGTCACCTTCTGTGTCGGGGACTGTGGCTTTTGAAAGTATGTCCGCGAGGATGAGCTGCTTTCTTGGAATGTATTGCATAGTGAAATCATATTTTAATAACCGCGTGAAGAATCTTTGAAGTCTGGGCGGCATTTCTCCGATTGCTTTTTTAGCGATAGCTATCAGTGGGCGGTGGTCGGTCTCCAACGTTATCTTGCGGCCGTAGATGAAATAATGAAATTATTATTATTATTACCAAAGCTTCTTTTTTAATCTGAGAGTAGCGTTGTTCTACTGAAGAGAGCGTTCTGGATGCGTACGCCACAAGATGCCAGTTATCGCCATGACGTTGTAGAAGGGTCGAGCTCAGACCAGCCAGTGACGCGTCTGACGTCACCTTTGTTTCTTTTAGAGGGTCGAAAGTGGCCAGAACTGGCCCCCGCTTAGGCATTCGCATATTCCTGCCCATTTTTTTTGCGGGGCTGGGAGACCATTAAAATTGCGTTTTGTTTGATTAAACTGCGCAAACCAGGCGTCTTTTCAGCTAACGAAGGAATATACTTCGAAATATATTTGGCTACGCCGAGCGATCGCTGCACTCCACGTTTGTCGGTTGGCGCCAGTATGTCCGTTATGCAGCTGAAAAGTTGGCGTTTAGGCGTTATTCCCTTTTCAGAGATCGCATCACCTAATAATTCAATTTCTTCGACGCCCACTTTGCACTTCTCGGCATTCAGTGCTAATCCCGCTGATTTCGCGGCTTCAAGCACGCTTTCTAAACGCCTGTCATGCTGCTCTCTTGACGCTCCCCACACCAAAATGTCATCCACGCATACATGAATGCCAGAGAAGGACTCGAAGATTTCGTTCAACGTTTTCTGAAAAAAAAAAATCAGCAGATCCCACGTACCGTGGGAATCGATGTTATGCGAAGCATGCGCAGGAAGGTGACTGTGTCGCAGTTTTTCACATTGAGCGAAACGTTACGTAATGACGCTAGAGAAATGTGCAAATGGTATACGCACACACATATTTTGAAGAGACGCACATGTGTTATATTACCAGTTGTTACGGGTGCTTAACGATGCAACCGCCACATAGGTGTTACCAACACCAGACGCAGTAAGCTGATATGAAGTGCTTATATCCTTCAATACAGGATAGCGCGAATTCGAATAGGACAATGAAGGAACAGAGATGCATAGGACAGGCGCTACTCGCAACTAAGCTTTATTCAGAAAAGTTTCCCTAAATATATACAAAGCCGCGTGGCACGCGCAGGCGCACTGCACGTACGTTAAAGTCACAGTTGCAGTTGTTAGAGTTGCGTTACAGTTGTTATGCTTATACTTATCCGTTATGACGGAGAACGCACGCACGTTTCATGAACCCATGTGCATGTGTGGAAGGGGTTCTTGGCAGTTCTTGAATAAGGTCGTGATCACCGTGATCAGTGAGCACCAGCAGCTGGACAGCACTTGTTATCGGATCCGTTCGTGATCGCGGCTACGAACGGTCTAAGTGTAGCGAAGTACGAGGTATAGTAGAGCTGGTGGAAACCACGGGTGGCTTTTAAGAAGAAATGATCTATGTTGCCTCCTGCCCTGGACGTGCCACCGAGGTCTTATGATGCCCTGTCCACATTCAAGCCGTCTCTCATGCCGTCTAAGAACCATGGGCATTGATGGGTTTTGATAAATCAATGCTGAAGTCACCGGTAATCATGAGGGACATGGTCTTCTCTGCAGAGTTATTGTGGGAAGCATTGACCCCAGTTTTTGCGTAATCCACGTGGTCGACGTTGCGGACTATGTGGACGTGTGGATGGTAGCCCAGTGTCTTCCAGGAGTGCTCTGTCTTCAGCTCCATAACTTTTCTTTCGTCGGCCGCTGTGGCGTAGTGGTTACGGTGCTCGGCTGCTGACCCGAAGGTCGCGGGTTCGATCCCGGCCACGGCAGTCGTATTTTGATGGAGGCGAAATGCTAGAGGCCCATGTACTGTGCGATGTCAGTGCACGTTAAAGAATATGAGATGGTCAAAATTTCCGGAGCCCTTCACTACGGCGTCTCCCACAATCATATCGTGATTTTGGGACGTAAAACCTCAACAATTATTATTATTATTACTTTCCTTCCATGTCAATGTATATGTTCGCGGTTACTGCATTGATTGAGACTGTTATCACCTGTGGCACATACCTGCATAACATGAACTCTGGTATGCGGGTATGTGCCACACGTGACTGAGAAAGGGTTTCATGACGTACACGACAGGTATTTTGCGTCATTCATGTCATCACCAGTGAATCGTGTTCGCCATACACTCATCCTATGCTATGCAAATTTTGGTATATTGCAACCTATGGAGACGACCGGGAGAGCGCCCAGACGTAGGCGGCTAGATAGATAGATAGATACGTAGATAGAAACGCTCAAAGTGCCTGAGGTTCGCTAAGAAATGCTTCGCATTTAAAACTTCGGACGCAGATGAAATACGAAACAGTAGCCTTAAAAATTGATATCTTCCGAACGGTGTTGCAAATGCACAAATTCTTGATGTGCTCTCATCAAGTGGAATCTGATGAAACCATGCTTTCGCATCGAGACGGCTGAATACTTTTGCGCCTGCCAATTTGCTTGTATATTGACACATACCATCCCGCTGTGGCACATACACGTTTTGGGTGTGAGAAAGAAGAGAACGTTTTTGCTGCTCTGCTTCCGGGGCAGACGTCGACTACTGGTTGTCTGTCTTCTTTCGCCCGCGACATTACTGGTGGAGGCGTTGGGTACCTGTACCTTGGCTCCAAAGTGTCGGCCGTCACTCCTAGCACCTTGGCGACAGCTCCATCTCCCAGAGCAAGAAGCAGCCGCCGTCTGCGAGGATTACCCCCCGAATTTGGTCCCTTGTCATCGAGACTCGAAAAGATGACGACTCCGACAACAAGCCAGGCGAGTCAAACTACCGATGCCCATTGTTCTCCCCTCGCGCATGTTTTTCATGCGCCACAGACACCAAGACCATTCCATGGAGACATTTTCGAAGATGTTGATGACTGGCTCGACCACTTCGATCGGGTTGCCAGCTTCAACGAATGGGACGAAGTTCGCAAGCTGCGGAGAGTCTACTTCGCATTGGAAGACTCTGCGAAAACGTGGTACGAAAACCACGAGGGCTCCTTCGCGACATGGCAAGGGTTTAGTCGGCAGCTCCGCGACGCGTACCGCAACGCCGAAAGGAAGGAGAAAGCTGAACAAGCCATCTCGTGCAGGAATCAGTGGCCGAACGAGCGAGTCTCAATGTTTGTTGAGGATATGCTTCGACTCTTCCGGCGCGCAGACCCTGCCATGTCAGAGGAAAAGAAGGTGCGGTACTTGATGCGTGGGGTGAAAGAACAGCTTTTCGCTGGACTCGTGCGCAATCCACCGACAACTGTGGCCGAGTTCATCAGTGAGGCAACCACGATGGAGCGTACTCTCCAGCACCGGTCGTCACAGTACGAACGCAACGACATCACGGCCACTGCATGCTCCATCGGATCCGACAGCGAGAGGCAGGCGCTCGCAGACTTCATATGAAGTATTGTGCGGGACGAACTGCGACAACTCCATACAGTAGGAGCCCAACCACCTGTGACTGCACTCGCGGACGTAATCAGACAAGAAATAAGTCAGGCGGTCGCACCTCTTGCGCCGCTCGCACCACCAATACCTGAGGCCCCCGTCCTGACGTATGCGGCGTTACTGCGATCTTCTGCACCACCAGCAGCAGGTCCCTCTATGCGGACAAGGGACCAGGCTACGCACCCATCCCAGGACACCGCTTCGAGTCTGCCTCCCGGTTCAAGGTTTCCGAGCGCACCCACATATCTGCCGTCTGCATCGAGACAAAGTGCTAACAAGGCAAGTGTGTGGCGCACGTCGGACAATCGTCCGCTCTGCTACCACTGCGGCGAAGCGGGTCACGTGATCGCAACTGTCAGTACCGTCAACTAGGTCTCCGCGGCTTCCACCCTGATGCTCGATGCCCACGCTACGGTGAGCGCCCCCGCAAAATCGAGGCGTATCTCACGGGCCAGCGAATTCCTTCGACTGTTGAGCGCCGCCAATCGAGATCGCCATCGCCTCGCCGGTCTACATCACCTACCTTGCCCTCGTCGTCTTACGCTCCTTTCAGGAGCCGGTCTCCGAGTCCTCGCAGAGGAAACTAGGAGCCGCGACTTCTGGGGGTGAAGTCGCTGACCGACGAACTTTCAAAGAACCTCCCTCGACGCAACGACCCGACGACGACCGTTCCCGTTTTTCAATGTTTTCCGACAGTAAAAGGATCGTTTCTGCCGACATCGCCGTCTGCGTGGACAACCATGCTGTCACTGCCCTCGTTGACACCGGTGCCGACTATTATGTTATGAGCGCCGCACTTGCATCTTAACTGAGAAAAGTTACCACACCGTGGCAAGGACCCCAGTTGCGCACTGCAGGTGGCCATCTGGTGAGGCCGACTGGAATGTGCATGTCACGTATTCGAATCCGTGCGTCGACATTTACAGGGTCTTTCCTCGTGTTGCCTGTGTGCTCTCGGCCAGTCATCCTGGGAATGGACTTTCTTCGTGAGTACGGCGCAGTCATTGACCTCCGTGAGTTACTTGTGTCATTCGAAGAACCTTTTCATGCTACAACTGACAACATCCAATTACCGGAAACAGCATTACGTGTTGCCGATGATTCTGTGACTCTGCCGCCTTGAAGCAGTCTCTTTGTCACTGTGGAATTGGGACAGGACGTGTCAAACGCTGTAATTGCGAAGGGCAATTTGTCGTTCCTTCTTTCACGACAAATCTGCGTTGCCCGAGGAATCATTCAGCCTAGCAACAGACGAGCTCACCTGCTGGTCACGAACTTCAGCGACGAATATCGTCATCTTGCCAGACGCACCGCCATTGCCTACTTTGAGGAAATTGCAGACGCCCAGGGTTCGTCAACATTGGCTTCAGTTTCGTCTGGCGACCATTCTACCGAGGACTTCACGAGCACTCTCGACGTAAACGAGGGTCTACCGTCAGCACAACGAGAAAGCCTTCTGCGTATACTCGGCTCATTTCAAGACTGCTTTGCTACAACGTCGAAGGTTAAACAGACACCGCTTGCTCAGCATCGTATTATCACCGAACGCACCGAAAGACCCATTCGACAATATGCCTGTAGGGTGTCGCAAAAGGAACAAGACGCTATACGTGACGAAGTTCAGCAGATGCTTAAAGACGACGTCATCCAGCCATCGACTAGTCCCTGGGCTTCACCAGTTGTGTTAGTAAAGAAGAAGGATGGTACGTTGCGCTTTTGCGTCGATTATTGCAAATTGAACAAGGTCACCAAAAAAGACGTTTATCCTCTACCCCGAATAGATGACTCCTTGGACCGTATACGCAACGCCAGATATTTTTCCTCCATGGAAAACGCAGTGGCTACTGGCAAACTGCTTTTATTACTCCTGACGGCCTCTAAGAGTTTAAGGTCCTGCCTTTCGGTCTATGCTCAGCGCCAGCTACTTTTCAAAGGATGATGGATTCGGTTCTGACAGGGCTCAAATGGAAATCATGTCTTGTTTACCTTGACGACGTGGTGGTCTTCGCAGACACGTTTGAACAACACGTCCAGCACCTGCAGACAGTCCTTCAGGCAATTAGAACAGCTGGGCTTTCTCTCAAACCTGAGAAGTGCCATTCTGGATACGAAGAACTGAAATTCCTTGGCCACGTTGTCAGCCACGCCGGCATCCGCCCCGACCCATAGAAAACCAGCGCCGTTGCCGCATTTCCCGTGCCCACAAATAAGCGCGACCTACGCAGATTTCTGGGGCTGTGTGCGTACTACAGGCGTTTCGTCAAAAATTTTTCAAAGATCGCTGAACCCCTCAATCAACTTACAAAAGACGGCGTCTCATTTGTTTGGGGTCAGGATCAGCGCCATGCCTTCGACACGCTCAGAAACCATCTCCAGGCTCCGCCTGTACTGGGTCATTTTGACGAAAACGCTGACACAGAGTTGCACACAGACGCCAGCAACGTCGGACTAGGCGCCGTATTAGTTCAGTGGCAGAATGGCGTAGAGCACGTGATTGCTTATGCGAGCAGAACCTTATCACCTGCTGAGAAAAACTATTCTGCTACGGAAAAAGAATGCTTAGCTGTTGTCTGGGCCATAACAAAGTTTCGGCCATACTTGTACGGCCGCCCATTCAGGGTAGTTAGCGACCACCATTCTCTTTGTTGGCTCGCGAATCTCAAGGATGCTTCAGGTCGTCTAGCACGATGGAGCCTTCGGCTACAAGAATTCGACGTCACCATCGTAAACAAGTCTGGGCGGAAACACACCGACGCTGACTGTCTTTCACGTGCGCCAGTCGGAAATGCCAACACTGACCTTGAAGACGACGACACTTTTCTTTCTGCCGTGTCAGCAACCAGCTTGGCTCAGCAACAGCGTGACGACTCGGAGCTCAGCCCGCTCATTGACTACCTGGAAGGGCGCACATCCCACCCTCCTCGAAGTTTCGCACGCTCGCTAGCCTCCTTTTGTTTCCGGGATGGAGTCCTTTATAAGAAGAACTTTGACCATACGCAAGCTACATACCTGCTAGTTGCGCCAACCACGCTTCGTGACGACATTTTACGTGCCTGTCACGACGAACCATCGTCCGGACACCTTGGCTATACCCGCACGTTGCAACGGATTCGCCGCTCCTACTACTGGCCACGTCTCGCGAAGGCTGTGAAGCACTACGTTCGCACGTGTCGCGACTGCCAACGGCGTAAGACACCACCTACACGACCAGCGGGACTGCTACAACCAATAGCCACACCGAAGGCGCCTTTTCATCAGATTGGCATGTACTTGCTGGGATCATTCCCCACGTCTTCGTCTGGAAATCGGTGGGTTGTGGTCGCTACCGATTACTTAACACGGTACTGCGAAACAAAGGCACTTCCAAAAGCTACCGCAGCAGACGTTGCCCATTTTTTCGTTAACAGCGTCGTCCCTCGTCACGGAGCGCCAGCTGTCGTCATCACTGACCGTGGGACAGCTTTCACTGCAGAGAACTGCAAGAAGTCTTGAGGTTAAGTGGCACGGAACATCGCAAAACAACGGCCTATCACCCGCAAACAAATGGGCTGACTGAACGACTGAACAAGACGATTGCAGACATGCTGTCAATGTATGTAGCCATTGACCACAAGAACTGGGACGATATCCTGCCTTACGTCACTTTTGCGTATAATACTGCAATTCAAGAAAGTACAGGTTTCACCCCTTTTCGCTTAGTCCACGGTCGAGAGGTTACCACAATGCTCGACGCCATGCTCCTCCCCGACAACCTAGGAATGTTTTCCACGGATGCTGCGATGTTCGGTCAACGCGCCGAGGAGGCCCGTCAACTCGCGCGACACCGTATTCAGTGTCGCCAAACTGCAGACGCACGCCGCTACAATCTTCGTCACCGAGAAGTTACCTTCAATCCTGGTGATGAAGTCTGGGTGTGGACCCGCATCAGACAGCGCGGCCGTTCAGAAAAGCTGCTGCGCCACTACTTCGGCCCTTACAAGATTGTACGACGTCTCAGCGATGTTACTTATGAGGTTCTCCCAGGAGGCACCTCGCGACGTTCCCGTCGCCTTCCACAAACTGAAGTCATCCATGTTTCTAGGCTGAAACCGTACTTTTCTCGCTGTGACTCGACTGTGCAGTGACATTGACTCCATTGACGACTTAACGTGTGTCCTCTTGTATTCTCTTTTTTGTTTTGTTCTGTCCTGTTATTTGACTCAGTGTTTGATAGCAGCACACTACGTTATTTTGTGTCGCGACACATTCATTTCGCTTGTATAGTATCCTTCTCCATTTTCTCTTTTGCCCTCACATAAAGCATCGAGACGATGCTTGTTTGGGAGAGGGGGTAATGACACATACCATCCCACTGTGGCACATACACGTTTTGGGTGTGAGAAAGAAGAGAACGTTTTTGCTGCTCTGGTTCCGGGGCAGACGTCGACTCCTGGTTGTCTGTCTTCTTTCACCCGCGACAATATCATCGCTCCGCAGCTTCTCGTAATGCTCTCTCTTTATGCATTCGTTGATCCTTCTAGGATCCATGCAGAGTCTTAGTTTTCATTCTTTCTTTTTAACAATTACTAAAGGGCTCACCCAGTCAGTCAGCTCGTTGACCTTGACAATGATTCCGGCTTTTTACATTCACCTCATTTCACTGCGCAGTGGTTCCCGCAGGATCAGGGTACACGTCGGGCTGCTTGTAAACCTGGAACTGCGCCTTCCTTGAGCACCATCTTGTATTGGCGTTGGACGCATCCGGTACCTTGGGAAACCTCTCTGTATTCCTGCAGAAGTTCTTCAGAACTGTTTGTTACAATATCCACGTTTCTGGTAATCAATCCGAGCTGTTCCGTCGCGCTCAGCCCAAGCCGCGTCTGATGTCCCTTCCTAACAACGAAAAAATTCAGCTTGCAACTTTGGCACCCGGTGACCACTTGTTCGCTGATGACGGCCACATGCTCGATTGTGGACTCGCTGTACGATCTTAGCGTTTAACTGCTCTCTCTGAGGAGCGGTCTTGGTTTGATGTTCTTGTAGATAGAAAATGGCAGTAGATTTCCGTGTGAACCCGTGTCAATTTTCAGAAAAACTTGCTCACCACCAATGTTCGCCTTGACCATCCAGTCACGCTTGGTTCCTACGCTGTCCACGCAGACATCCAAGATGCTGAAGTCCTCCTCGTCGTCCCTCAATTCACCGACTTGCGCTGCCTTTCGACAGCACGCGGCGAAGGGGTTCTTTGACTGGCATACTTTGCACGTTTTTCCATAGGCAGGACAGTTTCGTGGCTTGTGCACCCTGCCGCACTTGGAACACTTGGGTTTTCCTCGAGGTCATCTTTTTTCTTGCTTCGTCTGCATTCATCTGCACCGGATCTATTTCTTCTTTTTGAGCCCATGCTTCGCTTTGGAGAGCTGCTGCTTCGAATGCCTTGCACATTTGCTCCGCTGTAGCCATTGTTAACTGGTTGTCTTGGAGAAGCTTCGTGCGTGAAGTCTGATCGATTCTAATTACTATTTGATCGCGAATCATGGAGTCGGCCAACTCTTGGAAATTGCATTGCCGGACCTGCTTCCTCACATCGCGTACAAAGTGTTCGAGCGTCTCCCCTCCTGCCTGCATTGTCTTTCGGAACATATACCGCTCGTACACTTCAATGTTCTGTAAACTCCAGTAGTTGTCAAACTTCTCTACGATGGTCTTGTAATGTTCTCTGCTTTCACCTTCATTAAAAACGAAATTGTTAGACATTTCGAGTAGTTCATCACCGGCCAATGTCAGCAGTAGTGCCGTCTTTGCAGCATCGCTCAGAGGTTTGTCTTGGGGTTTCACTACGGTAGCGTAGAGCTCTAGCTTTTGCTTCAATAGCTGCCAGTTTTTGGAGACGTCAGCTGTGATACGAAGAGGGTCTGGAGACTTCAGATCTATTTCAGTGCCGTAGCTCCCAAAACGTGACTCTCGTTAGGGCATCGTTGGGCACGTCTGGCATTTCTGACACCATGTATAGTTGAGCCGCATTTGATGCAGAAACAGGCCGACATCCGATGGGCGAAAGAACAGCAACCTTTATTTAAGGCTCGATTACATAGGCAGGCCAACACGTGTGGCTAAGGATAAAAAGAAAGGGCATATCTTGCGCCTATTAACTATAATACAGAAGACTTCTGCGCATGTCTTATCACATGGCGATACAACTATGACGACTCAGTTCATACCCAAGACAATCATGGCACGCTTTAGGTTTTCAATTAAATTTTACGAGTCGGCCAGCTTTTGTGCGTCTCTGGCGTAAGCTTGGAGCATTTTTTGTCCAAAATGCTGTTTGGTAGAGGGAAAGGAGGAATGACCACTCAGCACAATATGGCTCAGTTGTTAGCTGCTTAACGGCTGCTCTAGTTGTGCAACACTGCATAACAAGGTAAAAGCCCTAAAATGCATACACATGTCTTGGTTGGAAAATACAGGCAAGCAATTATTACCCACGTTGAGTTGCCTTTGCACTGGTTGAACTGCAGATACCTTACTCTTCCGTTTGCTGTTAACATATGGCGTTGTTTCAGCAGTGAGCATTTTCTTGATGGTATAATGTGCACTCCAAATTTTGAAGAGAGGCATGACTGCTGCTTCTGCAATGATGAAAGGAACTTTAGCGTTGAGCTCCCAAAACATTTTACGCTCATAAACCAACCAAACTGTTTTTAAAGGCAGTTTGGCTGGCTGGTTCATCAGTTTGTAAGTAAAAACAGCTCTAAAGAGATACACCACAGTTCGAAACACCAAGACAATGTCGATCTTTGAACGGTGCTTAGCGATTTTGATACTGAACTGCAACTGAACCCTTTGCAAGTCAACTCAGTCCCCGAAAGCAGATGATGTTTTCCGTTGCAAAGCATGGTGCACTCAGAAATGATTAAAACGCCTCTAACTGAAAAAAAATTGGTTCATTTCATTCCCTATTTTTAGGTATCAACTCTGTTGCTTTCGAAGGGGACGTGACGAGGAAGATGGTAGTTCGCACCTTTTAAACTTCAAATAGAACCGAAGAGAAAGAAGGCAACTTCTTCATAAAGCTTCACTTTTTTTGTGCTTTTCTTTTTTTTTGCACGCGTGACCAAGAGGTCACAGAGGGTTGACAGTACATTCATGGCCTCAATATCTTGCGTATGTGTAGAACAGGCATATAAATGGTGGGCAGGTTTCATTTTGAGCGGTTCGAACTGTTCTAAATTTTGAATATACCAATATTTAAAGAGTAGTTGATTTTGCTAGCAGGTCTCGGTCGCTTGTTTCAGGTTCTCAGAAACCAATTTTGTGGTTTGCCTACTCCGAATGTTTGGCTAAGGCGTCGCGTTGTCAAGTGTAGGTTCTGACATCGTTGTTGTGGTCATGCTCCTGCTATTTTTTTCACCACAGTATGCTGCTTGACAGTCAGAACAACTGGTTTGGTAGGTAACCCCTTTACCTCTGTATGTTGTAGTATAGATTTGGGTGGGTGAGTAGAAGAATTATATTTATGCGTCATTTCTTTAAAGGGACACTAAAGAGCAAAACGATTTTTCTCATATTAGTAGAGTACTCTTTCACGATACCAAAAACACCATGCTTGCTGCAAGAGAACACTTAGTAAGCGACAAAACGCGCAAAAACAAAATGTGGGTGGCGATGCCACCTTGAAGTTTCCGCACCATTCACCATGACGCCACATGTTTTGACGTCGTTTACTAGGGACTACGTAGTTCCTAATCGATAAAAATGAAGTACATTGTCCTCCGAAGGGGCCATAGACTTAACATACCAAGTTTGGAGTAATTTTTTTTAGCCAATGGCGCGAAAACACGATAAATACACTTTGAAATCTGTGACGTCATGCGGGGAAATTTCGGCGCGAAATTTAAAAATTAAACATTGAACTTGATTTTCTCCTCTATTTATAAACTTATGATGGCAAAATTAAGGACGTTAGAGTTCTCAGAGCACAATTTATCGATCTAAACCGATTCATTGTTTCTCTTTAGTGTCCCTTTAAAATTTGGCTGATGACTGCATTGGCACTTATACATATAGGGGAGATACATAAATACAAGATACTTGTTTCTGAGCGTTGTTCTTGCACATGCTTTCTTTCTGCCAGGTTGTTTTATGAAAAAAATGATGTGGGCAGGCTGTTGTTTCGAAGTTCAGTGAAACTCACGCTTTATTTGCTTCTGTGAGATTACAACTTACAATGCTTTTCAGTTATTCTGAATAAGGTATTCACCACCCATGGTTCTGGCTTACCGGATGGCTCAAACTGAAATGCACATAGCGGAGGGAAAGTGAATTGTTTGTGGTAGATAGAGAACTTTCGTCTCCTGTTTCGGTTACTCATACATCGAAGGAATGGGAGGGATTCATATTTTTGCATTGACAAGTGAATTGAATATGCACTAAGGTTAGGGGGATGAGTAGGTTTTTGACTCGTGATGTCACTATAATTCACATACAGTCGGCCACAAAATAATATGGACCATAGGAGCGCGGGCTGAAATAGCCATCTGCACTGTTTAGTGGTCAGCCATCTGCCTCTGGAGAATGCGTGGCCACCGCTACAGTGCAGAGGGCAATTTCATCACACACTTGTGTGGTCCGTATTATTTTGTGCTCGACCTTACTTGAGAAAGACTTTTGGTTTTGGGTGAATTGAGCTGAGGGCTCTGTTTTTAATGGTGATGCTCGAATGAGGGCCTCAGCCTTAGTGAACGTGCCCAACGCAATGGTAAAAATGAGGACGCCTCATCTGACCTTACACGAAACGAAAAGTCTTCCTCAAGTACATTATTGAGAACTCGCAGACAATAACTACAGATACCCAACTCTTCAAATTCAAATTAAAATTCAAGTACATAATGAGAACCAGCAGAAAAAGCTGCAGCATCGCAACTCTTCAAATTCATGGCGGGGACACGATGGGGATGCAAATGCCGCTCAGTGGGACTACTTGAGAAAGCGTATATTCAAGGAACCTTGCGCTATTTCCTACCGGTACTTTACCGATTGTTACCAGCAAACAAGAGAACTTTAGAAGTCGCACGACGCAATTGCCTACGAATCTGTCTAAGCCTCCCGAAGAGCTCGTCAACCTCGGTAACTGCAGCGGAAACAGGATGTCTTCCGCTAGAAGTCATCCCTACTCAAGAAACCATGTGCACTCATTTTCGACATCGCCTACAAGGGAAGAACTTTCTGTACCGCGCACATCTTACCCACAGTAATTCTGCATTCGGACAAGCTGTGCAAATGCTGAAACTTACTGCTATTAGACAGCCACTGCAAACAATGCCTCCGAGATTTCCTCCTTGGACACTTTCGCCTCTTGATATAAGACCATTTGTACCAGGCATCAACGGAGCAAAGAGACGCATCCCACAGACCACACTGCTGCAGACTACTCTCCTCTACTTAGCCGAGCACTATACCCAGTACACTCATATTTACACTGAAGCCTCCACCACTCAGGATACTCCATCCTGTGGCCTCTATGTCCCCTCCACAAGACAAATGCTATCTTATTGTCTACATAGGAGGACATCCTCGACGACAGCAGAACTTCATGGCATCAAAGAAGCTGTCGTCTATATCCTACATCAAACGCCGAACCAATGGGTGGCCTTCACCGACTCCAAGGGAGCGCTACAGATACTGTTCAACCTCTTAAAGAAAACAAATCATTATCCGATTTCATTTGATATAGCGTACACACACCACTTGGCTGTTACCACATGTAGCTTTATCACATTTCAGTGGATACCAGCTCATTGCGGTATTCTGGCTAACGAAAAAGCGGATGAAGCGGCACAAAAAGGACTTCAAAACCGAAATTACAGGCAAGCTTATTTCACTAAATCTGATGCTTCCGAGCTGGCTAAGAGATTTGCTTCCGAAGAAAACAAGAGGGTCTGGAACCTTTCGACACATCATTATGCTTTCCTCTACTCTATCGACCCACATCTAAGAACAAGACTCCCATGCAGAATTCCTCGACATCTGGAAAGTTTGTACCATCGTCTTCGACTAAACAGTGCTTATGTAAACAGTTTACGGTACCGCTTCGGTCAAACCAAAAATCCATACTGTAATAACTGTGGCTCCATAGAAACTGTCGAGAAACTGTCGAGCGTATGCCGAAGAGCGTGCGCTCTATGAACATTGCGTGCATATGCTGACCAAAAGAACTTTATCAATTGACTGTGTCTTAGGCCCTTTACCCTGCGCCACGCAACAGAGGCAAGCGATGAAACTACTATTTAGATATTTAAAGAGCATCGGTCAACTCGACAAACTTTAATGGCACCTTCAAAACACGTAATAAGTTCTGCTTGCTTGAAATCAGAGCGCTTAACGTAGACAAGGACGTAACGAAATAACACATGGACAGGCGCTTACTACCAACTGAAGGTTTAATGGGAAAAAGAGACATATATACTGACAGATAAAAGTTTCGTAAGCACATCCGATAAGAGCACACCCCAAACAAACCATAAAAAGAGTGATAAAAGCCACCACCACCACCAAATCGGTGGTGGTGACGCCGCACACCACCACCACCACCGGTTTGAACTCCGCTATAAGATGCTTCGCATCTAATATCCAAGATAGAGGGGGATTTGAACTCAGGACGTCTGCGTGACAGTCAAGCATTCTACCACAGAGCCATGCCAGTGTTTGAAACTCATTCGCAATAAAGACCCAGGCAAGGAATCGCGTTAGCACATATAATATAGCGTGGTCGAAGAAAATAACGACCAGGCGTCACACGATGCGTATTGCGTAAGGAGTGGGTGGTTTAAAGGGACACTAGAGAGAAAAACGTTTTTTCCCATATCAGTAAATTACGGTGTGAAAATACTGAAAACACCGCTCTTACCCCCAGAAGATGCTTGGTAAGCGAGAAAATGCGCAAAAAGAAAATGCGAGTGGCGACGCCACCTTGAAATTCCCGCACTAAACGCCATGATGTCATATATTTTGACGGCGTCTGCAAGGTCGTGTGTAGCTCCTAATCAGTAAAAATGAACTACATTGTGCTCTGAGGTAGCCGTAGTCGTAACATACCAAGCTTCAGGAAATGTCGTTTCATACCAAGTTTCAGGAATTTACATAGTGGCACTTCCCTACTTGAAAAAATTAGGATGATTTATGGCGTACTGGATACCTTGCTCTGTAGTTGTAGCAGTCACCCCAAGATAATTTACGACGGGCTCTCTATACAAATGCTGTGCCCATTTATGTGCCCATCTATGTCCTTCATATTGCTTAACCTCTCTTCGAACTTGCTCTGATCTTCTCTCGCCTGAAAACTTTCCATATCGCCCGTCACAGCCCAATTTGTCGTCTTCCCGTAAGCGCCCAACGCGAGGCGTCCTTTGAGTCACGTCTACTGGCTCCTCACTGCACCTCTGACCATAAACATCAACTATGGGGGTACAGTCCCCGGCCTGGATGTATTTTAGGGGCGAAGCACCATAGGGTCTCGGCGTGTCGGCGTGCATCGTCGTCTGCTGTCGTGACGGTCCATTTGCTTGAGCGCAAGAGAGGGCGCCACTGCCTTAGCGCTCTCCGTGTGGCGAGAGAAAGCGAACGGCGCGTTGACTATGGAAACGCTGTTTCTGCAATGAACGCTGAACTACCAGATCGCTAGGAACGAGAACACGCTCTCGCCCGCGAGAGACAACGCCGACGCAGGCAGCGTCTGCTAGCGAGTTTATTTAAACAACCGACTGCTTGCGCTGCAAAACCGTTCACCAGCCACCCCATATATATAGGCACTGGATCTTGACCTGCAATGTAGTGCCGGTAGGAGGTATCGCTTGTGCGTAGTTGAACAATAAAGATTCGCAGCGTGCACGTTAACTAAAAGCGGACTGCGGCTCTCTGTGTCCAATATTTCTTCTGTCTCTCATTGTCTATTACCAGTGATTTTGCTGTGGGAAACACCGGCGCACACTGCATGCTTAGCCCCTCCACATGTTTCACGTTAGTGGAGCTGAAACACCCTTCCCTAATGCTTCGCCCCTCCCCAATTTTTTAAGAGCTCGGCTCCGTTGAAATGACAGTATTGGCCGTCCTGCCTGGCAGCTGTTTCACAGGAACCTGTTTATTCCCGCTTTTGTTTTTTTAGGCTCTTAAATATTTGGGGGGCCAGTTACAGGTAAAAAATTCAGTGTAAAATCCCCCTCGAATAGATTTATACATGTGGAATGCTGTCTGGATGAACAACTGAAGCCCACGCTTCAGCTACGACAGGCTAAAAAATTACACCATCTCCCACTAAAGGGGACCATGAGGCGATGCGAAGCCGGAGAACTTGCACGATCGCGTTCGGTTGGCGTTCGTTGGGCATGCTACCGACCTCGCGTCGAGAAACGCGAGGAGGAACACTACGCGCGTCGTGTCTTCCCTCTAGCCCGGCCGTTAATTCTTACAGGGCGAGCGGGGAACGCGGTCGACAGGAGCGCGAGAGGGAAGCAGCGTAGGAGAGTAGATAGAGGGGGAGGGTACGCGCATGCGCTGGCGCTCATCACTGCTGCGCAGGACAGAATTTCGGCATGTCGAGCCCGCATTTCAGAGGAGTCAACCGAAGCAAGCGCTGGACAACGCGCGCAGCGCTCTACCGGCTTGAAGGAGAGGAGACTAGAGGAGGAGAGTAGAGCATGCGCCGCGAGAGCAGAAGCGAGAACGCAGGAGAAGCGCAAGCAGCTGCTGGGAGAGAAGTGGAGAGAGTAACGCGCAGCTGCTGGAGAGAGGGAAGGAGGCGAGTTGCGCATGCAGAGTGTAAGTGCGGACAAGCAGGCCGCGGGACATACCCCCGAGCAAGAGATGCTTCGCATCTAAAAAAAACTCTTGAATCACTTAGCGACATCTCAAGGTTTCAAGAAAGCAAAAATGGGAACAAAAAGAAAACAAAAGTGAATGCTTTCACACAGAAGTGAACGCTCGCCAATACGGAAATGTTTTTTACTTGGACGCATACAAATTGTTGTCCTTATGACGACCGGCCCATTGAACTGCCTAGGAAAGAAGATGCTACGAATTTTCGATTGGTCAGTTTGGATTTTACTACCACTTCAGTCAGAGAACAGCGACACGAACACACATCAAGAAAGAACTTTTGGCGAAAAATATGAAGAAACTATGTCTCGCGGTGCAGCACCAAATGGCATTAGATACCACGTGAGATATTTTGCCCATTACAATTAATTTCACTCGTGTGAATAAAGGTTCTTGTGCCAGCATTACCCTCATATCCCTTAAATGGTGCATATTTTAAGAAATTAAGCAAGGCATGACATAAAGAAACTGACCCTTATGCATTCACCTAAGACGACCAGCCACAATGGCGAAGCAGACATCGACGCCAACCACGACCGTCGAGCTAGCCGCAGGCAGCGAGGCCTACCACTAGAGCACGGGCCCCTACCCGACAAGACGCGGAAGACCAGGGCCATGACCACGATGCGGCAACGATGACAGCCACTGTGCGACCGTCAGCGACAGTCGTGCTACATACACCCAGGCAGCCGCCAACCTTCCGAGGATCATCCTTCGAAGACCCAGAAAGCTGCTTCGAAGCGTACCCCAGCCAACCCAACCCCCCTTGACTACGCCCCTGACTGGCCCAAGCCGGGACCAAGCTGTCATCTAGCCCGTATCCGAAAAACTAAAGGCAGCAACCGATGGAGGCTGCTGTACGACGAAATGCCGAAGATCCTCCGCCGCCGACGACGACGCCGCGACGAAATCTAAAGAACACGCCGCAAGCCGAATGGAGTCCTGACGTCGCAAATCCGCGGCCTGAACAAGACCTGACGACGCAACGTCGAAGCAGCGGGACAAACCGACGTAGCCGTGATCCGACGCCGCGACCTAACCGCAACGCAAGGCGACGAACTAGTGACCTCGACGTTCTCATCGACGGCCACAACGTCAACGCTCTCGTAGGCACTGCAGCCGACGATTCCGTCATCTGTGGGCCGTTCGCCGCGAAGTTGAAGAAAGTTAAGACTGCTTAGCGAGGCCTCGAAATTCGGACCTCTGGAGGACACCTAGTGACGCCGGCGGTAATCTGCACAGTGAGAGCCACCATTAACAACTGCATTTATCCCTCGAGCTTCGTAGTACTACAGCTTTGCTCAAGTGATGTCATCCTTGGAATGGACTTCCTAAGCTTACACGATGCAGTCATAGATCCGAGATATGAGTCGATAACACTACTAACAGAAAAAGCATTACCACCGCACACCTCCGGCTCGCAAAGCACGCCTTGAATGTGGTGGAAGACCATGTCAGGCTCTTCCCTCGCACCAGCGTCATCATTTCCGTCAGCACTCAGAAAGTAGCACACCTGGAAGGCGTCATTGAAGGCGACCAGCAGCAGTTGATTAACCGCGAGATTTGCGTCGCAAGAGGAATAGCAGAGTTGCGGGGAGGGAAAGCAACAGTGATGCTAATAAATTTCAGCAACGAGTATAAGCACGTAAACAAAGGCACGACGGTCACCTACATCGAAGAAATTATGGAAGCCACCAATGCTTTCGGCTTCGCCAATTCTTCCTAGGCCACACCGACGAACCAAGCTCCTCAACCAGCATTCGACGTCAATTCTAGCCTTCCGAAGCATAAGCAAGAACAGCTCAAAACCCTGCTCTTGAAATACAAGGACTGCTTTTCGTCGTCGTCAAGAATCCGCCAGACCCCAGTCGCAAAACATCGCATCATAGCAGAGGAAAGTGCCAGGCCACTCCGCAGAGCCCGACAGAGTTTCGACGCGAGAACGCGAATCCATAAAAAAACAAGTCGACGAAATTATACGCGACGACATCATCCAGCCTTCGAAGAGTCCGTGGGCGTCACCGGTGGTGTTAGTGAAGAAAAAGGACGGAACCCTAGGCTGCTGCGTCGATTATCGGCGCCTGAACGAAATCACGAAAAGGACGTCTACCCTCTCTCACGGATCTACGACACGTTGGATCGACTCTGCAACGCGAGGTACTCTTCTTCGATGGACCTCAAGACCGGCTACTGGCAAATCGAAGTCGATGAGAGAGATCGAGAGAAGACAGCCTTTATAACACTAGACGGCCTCTTCAAGTTCAAGGTCACGCCCTTTGGTTTTTCCTCGGCACCTGCGATGTTCCAGCACGTTATGGACACCGTGTTGGCTGGATTGAAGCGGCAGACGTGCCTTGTCTACTTGGATGACGTCGTTATGTTTGCCTCGAACTTCGGCCAACACCTCCGGCGCCTTGAAGCTGTACTTCAAGCAATCAAGATCTCCAGACTCACCCTAAAGCCAGAAAAGTGCCGCTTCGCGTACGACGAATTCTTGGTCTTGGGCCATGTCATTAGCAGGTCTGGAATTCACCCAGACCAGCGGAAAACCGCTGCCATTGCTGCGTTCTCACCGCCCACCGACAAGAAGGCCGCACGTCCATTTCTGGGCTTGTGCGCCTCTTACAAACGTTTCGTCAAGGAATTTTCACGGATCGCCGAGCTACTGATGCAGCTCATGAAGACAGAGGTCGAATTCAGGTGGGAAACGGAGCAAGTTCAAGCATTTTAAGAATTGAAACGACGTCTGCAGACGCATTCGATACTTGTGCATTTCGACGAATACGCCGATACGGAAATACACACCGATGCAAGCAGCGTAGGACTCGGCGCCGTCCTTGTGCAAAGGACTGACGGACTGGAAAGGGATATCAGTTATGCTATCCGGTCGCTATTCAAGGCAGAAGCCAACGGTTCCACAACAGAAAAGGAGTGACTTTCTATTATCTGGGCTACGTCAATGTTTCGCCCCTACCTCTACGGCAGGCCCTTAAAAGTTGGGTGCGACCACCACGCCTTGTGTTTTCTAGCTAACTTGAAGGACCCTTCGGGTCGCCTCGCACGATGGAGCTTGAGGCTCTAAGAATTCGACAATACCGTCGTTTACAAGTCTGGAAGAAAACACTCTTACGCCGACTGCCTGTCTCTTGCACCCGTGGACCCGCCGCCGTAAGGCGACCAGGATGATGACTGCTTTTTGGGAACCATAAGTGCCAACGACTTCACTCTACAACAGCGATCCGACCCGGAACTCAGAGGCCGTATGGAATACCTCGAGGGCAAGAACGCCGTCGTTCCGAAAGTGTTCAAGCGATTACCGGTGCAGTTTCCTTACGCAGCAGCGTTCTCCAAAAGAACTTCTCACCACATCGAGCCAAGTACCTTCTCGTGGTGCCTTGAGAATTGCGAACAGAAGTCCTCCAGGCCCTGCACGACGACCCGACATCAGGACACCTCGGCTTTTCTGGAACGCTGTCATGAATACAGGAAATGTACTACTTGCCGCGCCTTGCCGCCGACGTCACTAGCTACGCAAGGACGTGCAGTGACTGTCCGCGACGCAAGACACCGCCCACAAGACCAGCAGGCTTTCTTCAGCCGATCACGCCACCTCGGCGACCGTTATAACAGATCGGGATGGACCTCCTGGGGCCGTTCCCAACGTCGACTTGTGGTAATAAGTGGATCGTCGTAGTAACCGACTATCTGACTCGCTACGCCGAAACAACGTCCCTGCCCAAAGGAAGTGCCGCCGAGGTAGCCAAGTTCTTCGTTGAGAACATCGTCCTACATCACGGCGCCCGAGAGGTCCTCATCACGAACAGAGGTACCGCTTTTACTGCGGACATAACTCAGGCGGTTCTGAGATACAGCCAGAGAAGCCACTGCCGGACCACCGCCTACCATCCACATACCAATAGCCTCACCGAGCGCCTAAGACGATCGCCGACATGGTGGCCATGTACGTCGACGTCGAACACAAGACCTGGGATGCCATCCTTCCGCACGTGATATTCGCATACAACACGGCCGTGAAAGAAACGACGCAGATGACGCCCTATATGTTGGTCTACAGAAGGAACCCGGCAACGGCGCTCGACGCCATGTTACTCAATTTTCCAGATGAAGAAAACATCGACGTCACTGTTTACCTTCAGCGCGCCGAAGAAGCCCGACAGCTGGGCCGCCAACGCATCTAGAATAAGCACATGACTGACAGCCGCCGTTACAATATTCGACGACGCTTCGTTGAATGCCAGCCCGGCGACCGTGTTTGGGTCCGGATGCCGATACGCCGACGTGGACTCTGTGAAAGAAAATTATACCATCTCCCGCTAAAGGGAACCATGTGTGGATGCGAAGCAGCGGGTATATGGTTCGCTTGAGCGGGAGATGGTGTAATTTTTTTTCTTGCGTTCTCGAGCCTGCGCCTTCCTCTGGCGTAGAATCAGCACTGTCTTCCAGTCTCCGTCCAGCTCCCACTGCGTGGAACTGCGGGCGTCTGAAGTATTTGAATCATGAAAAGTCGCAATGTAACGACGTTTATTAGCGGGCACTCGACGACGATACACGACAGCGACAGTCAAGGACAGAACTCAGCACGAGCTGCGTTCTGTCCGAAAGGAGCCGGAGAGGGCGACACACTAGAAGGGGCTGGAAAGAACGACCCACTGCACAGTTCCAAACCTTCGCTACAATTACCCCGGGTACGAAAAGGGAGCCACCTGGCGACCTAACAGCTTGTCACTATGAGCGAGTCATGATAGGCCTTGAGATGCTCCACGTTGAGAATGTCGCGGCCTCGACGGCGCATGTTCGAAGATGGCTCATTGTCTTCGATCAGGTAGTTGATCGGAGATGTGCGTTCCGCGACACGGTAGGGGCCTTCGTATTTCGGCAGTAGCTTTGTAGAGAGGCCAGTTGCAGTGGTAGGGACCGAGAGCCATATGAGTACTCCAGGAAGGAACGTGGGCTCAGGAGTGGTGGTGCCACCGCGAATGCTCTTCTGTCGCTCTTGTTCATACGTCGTAAAGGTCTTTGCAAGCTCGCGACACTCTTCAGCAAGCCTGGCTCTGGCAGAAATAGGCGCACTCTCACATGAATCCGGCTTGTATGGAAGTATAGTGTCGATGGTGTGCGACGGATGCCTTCCGCATAGTAAGAAGAATGGTGAAAAACCAGTAGTCTTCTGAGGGGCGGTATTGTATGCGTAGGTGATGAAGGGCAGAATGGCATCCCAATTTGTGTGATCGGCGGCGACGTACATTGAGAGCATGTCGCCGAGCGTAGGGTTAAAGCGTTCGGTTAGGCCATTCGTCTGCGGGTGGTAAGCAGTAGATTTGCGGTGAAGAGCACGGCACTCTTTTTGAGTATGGCTTCGACGACTTCCGACAAGGAGACACGGCCTGGATCGCTGAGAAGCTCCTGGGGTGGACCGTGACGCAGAATGAATTGGTGTAGCAGGAAGGAGGAAACATCGCGCGCTGTAGCCGCTGGGAGGGCGGCGGTTTCGGCATATCGCGTGGGATGGTCAACAGCGACGATGGCCTAGCGGTTACCAGCCGACATCTGAGGAAGTGGTCCATACAAATCGCGGCCCACGCGACGAAATGGACGGTTAGGGCATGATAATGGTTGTAGACCTGCTGGCGACATGAACGTTGCAGGTTTTCAGCGTTGGCAATCAAGGCGGAAGCGAACGAACTTATGCATGTAGCGGTACATCCCTCGCCAGAAGTATCTTTGTCGAATGCGGTGGTAAGTTTTGGATACCCCAGAGTGCGCGCATTGCGGATCATGTGCGGATCAATTCGGATTGCGGATACCCCAGAATGCGCGCATTGCGGAATGGCGCGCATTGCGAATGCCATTGGTGTCGTCGTGGGATTCTTCAGCGAGGGAAGGAGTGCACGAGCGCCCCGCGTCTAGAACCACAGAAGCAGAGGCGGCCATCGGCCGCTCGTGCCACGTCAAGGCCTCACCGAGCTGCCACCGCCCGTCCGTTTCCGCTCCGTTTTTCTGTTCTTTTCTGATTTTCGAGCGGTGCGGAGGTCGCAGCAGTCCTCAGTGGGACCGCAGGAGCGGACTGCATGCGCGCGCTGATTGGCCGACGCGATGTTCGCGAAGTGCTGGCAACCGTTCGGCACTGCAGCTGTGTCCGATGGCGGCGACTATCACCAGCAGATGACTCAAACATATACTCTTTGCCCATATGGCTTCAATTTTCCGCATTGTGGCGTAAATAAAGCATTTGCACGGTTACGTTCTGTTCTACAGCGGCACGAGTTGCATGGTTGCGGTCATAGGCGCCCGAAACGCTGCATAGAGGGGCGTTAACCTGAAATTTTGTTATTGCTGCCGCATCTCATAGCAACAATCAGGCCATCTGCGCTAGGTCGCGTTCGGCGTGACATCGCAGCGTTTGAACGTGTGTGCGCGTCAACTTGCAAGAACACGGCGTCCTCGCACACGTCTCTATTGCGATGATTGAGGTAGGGAAAGTGTAAGGAAAGGACAAAAATTCGGCAGATCTCACGTACCATGGGAGTCGATGTTATGCGAAGCATGCGGCTGCTAGGGGACTGTGGCGTAACTCTTTTTACTCAGCGACACGTTACAAAATGACGCTAAAGATTTGTATAAATTTTATACGCACACATATATATGTTGAAGAGCCGCATATGTGCTATATAACCAGTTTACGGTTGGGTATGCAACGTGGGTATTACCAACACCAGAAGCGGTAAGCTGATATGTAGTGCTTATATGTGTCCCGAGAAGGCACGCACATTTCACGAACCCGTGTACATGTGTGCAAGAAGTTCTTGACAGTTCTTCAACAAGGGTATCATCACTGTGATCAGTGAGCACCAGCAGCTGGTCATGACTTGTTATAGGATCCGGTCGGGATCGTGGTGACGAGGGGTCCATGTGTAGTGAAGTATGTGGTATAGTATAGCTGTTGGTATTCGTGGATGCCTCGGTCATTTCGTCGACAAATTGTCTGTCGACAGAGCCGGCGACATGTCGGAACCTGAAGCCACCCATCGCGTTGGTGAGGTATAGGCCGTCGAGGCTGGTAGGCCTGGATAGTGCTACGTAGATCAACTTCAGTGGATGGTGTTTGTCGCATTCGTAGACTACCTGGGCGTATGTGGCCTACGTAGCCTAGTCTACAAAGCGGCTGTCAATCAATCTGGCATCATCCTCGGTCGGCATGAGGCCATCGCCCAGCCTCGTAAGAAATGAAGAAGACACTGCGCCGTTCTGGTGGACGAAGTGCACTTTACGGTGCGGTGATGAGATATCATATGTAACTTTCGTTAATGTATTCCTCCAGGGTCGAGCAATGCTTCAATATAGCTTGCTGAATCATAGGAACACGAACGTATTGTTTATTAGAGTGCTATAAAAGAGGAGCCAACACTGGAACCACAGACGTTAATCTGATATGACGCCTGTATCGTAGAAGTACATATTGTAGGAG
Source organism: Rhipicephalus sanguineus (assembly GCF_013339695.2). NCBI lineage: Eukaryota > Metazoa > Arthropoda > Arachnida > Ixodida > Ixodidae > Rhipicephalus > Rhipicephalus sanguineus. Next base: position 953,194 of record NC_051181.1, read on the forward strand.
TATCATGTAGTGTTTATTGCTTTCTTGTAAAATTAGATAGCCAGCACCACAACCACAATTGACGTTGGACCGATATTACGCCTGCGTACGCTATTTTTCCAAACCATTTTATACACCTGGCGTGTGGTAGAATACCTTAGTGGTAGAATACCTGATTGCCACGCAGAATGCTTGGGTTCGATTCCCGCTGGGATCCTAATTTTCATTCTTTCCATTCGTTGAGTCAGCGCTGCCGATGTTTGTTTTCCTTAACGCTTTAGCATTTAAGTAACCAATGTCTGTTGTCGCCGTTCCTAGTTAAATAAAAACTGTCAATCACCTGTGGCGCATACCCGTACACCGCGGCCCATGGTAAACGGGTATGTGCCACAGGTGTCTAGTGGAAAGGGGTTGACGACGTACGCGACAGGATTTTAACGTTATTCATGTCATGACCCGGCAATCATATTCGTCATATCCGCCTACCCTCCCATGCAAATTTTGGTGTACACCAAGTTAAGGAGGCGATCATGAGAGCACCCAGACGTAGGCGTCTAGATAGATAGATAGATAGATAGATAGATAGATAGATAGATAGATAGATAGATAGATAGATAGATAGATAGATAGATACGTAGATAGAAACGATCAAAGTGCCAGAGGTTCGCTAAGAAATGCTTCGCATTTAAAAAGCGCTGTATTTTAGGCATGATTTGTGACTAAAAGGACTAAAAAGCGTCGAGAACCGCGAAAACCGAAACTGAAAAAGACGAGCGGAGGGCAGGTGGCACGAAGGCGAGAATCAAACAGGAAGAAGAAGAGAAGAAAAAAGAAGGAACGTGCGAAGAAGGGCTCGCGGGTTCAGGCCACGAAGACGGACGAAGCGGTGGGCCGCGCGAGGTGACGAGCTCCGGGCGACGTTCCTGAGGCGGGCGTTGGAGCAGTTCGTGCCTGCCGGGTCGAGGGCCGGTAGCCTGTCCAAGGTCCAGTTCCGGTGGCCTGTTCAAGGACGAGGCCTTCTGAACGGCTTCTGCCTGGGTGCAGTTGCCGAGGGCAGGATCGTGGGCGAGGCATACCTGGGGCGGTCTTCGCGGGTCGTGGCCTGACACGGGTCCTCCGGAGTTGCGACCTGTACTGCTGGGTTGGCCGCGACTTCCGACCCAACGGCGCTACACACGGTAGCGGATCCGTGTGCCGTCAAGCGTGCCAGCCGTGCCACCTGCGTCCTCGCGCACATCGACGACCGCGTCATGCTGGGACGACGCTGGGACGACAAACTGTGAGACAGCGTTTTTTTTCCCTCACGAATCGGACACTGTCGTAGCCTAGCCGGACTCTCCGCTAATTGATCCAGGACTTACTCTCGCACATGTTGCGTGATGCTTGGCGTCTAGTGTTGTGTATATATAGTTTGTTTCTCCTAGTACTTTTCTCTCCTCTCTAGTGTACAATATAAGTATTTTTTTTTCTCGCCTAAATGGTTCATGTGAATCCTTTCTCGTCCGCTATTGACAAACATAGTGACGAGCGTCCATAACCATAACAGAAAGCTTTTGTTGTAGCGCGAAAGGAAACACGGACACGAGAAGGCACAAAGGTGCTCCTTTGTGTCTTCTCGTGTTCCTTTATGCCTTCTCCTGTCCGTGCTTCCTTTCGCGCTACACCAAAAGCTTTTCATATGAGTAACCGACAAGCCCATGTTGCAAACCTCAGGTAGGGAACCTGCCGCGGCAACAGCAATGCACGCTCACGACGATCAGGCCATCGATCGCGGCGTGCAGACGTGTAGGTCAAGAATAAAATTTCTTCCTCTTCATGTCATATAAGTGCGCAGGGCCGGCAATGCGGTGGTGGGGTGGGGGGGGGGTGGAGGGGGGCGGATGCAGTGCCATAAACTAACGGTGACGCCTGCCACCGATGGCACTGTCCTCTAATGCAATGAAAACAAACGCTCACTTGCACAAATTTTTTGTCTGTTTTATTTCCAGCTAGCGCTGCAGAATCTATGCAGTTAGCCACAAAGGCACGACGCTAAAAACGCCAGGCCTGCGCTGAAACCGCAGCACACTCACAGCGAAAGCTGGAAGAGCGGCGTTTCTAGAGCCCGTTAAGTTCTCTTGGGGCTACAATACAAGTACACTAGAAAGGTACCCACTACGCCATAAATCACAATTTTTGTGAAGTTGGGAAGCACCTACTAAGGCATTATTCGTCATTCTGCGGAGAAGCGAGACACCAGCTACACGTCTGTAAGGAATTATGTGCACTTTGTTGACGCGACGACTGATGACGATGAAGAATTATGGCTCAGCCCTTTGTAATGGGTTGGAATCTTTAAACGGCCCACCAATTATGTAATTTGCATTGGGTGACGCCCGGTCGATATTTCCCTCTCCCGTCATGCTGTATAACATACGTTGACGTGGGAGAGAGACAGGTGGGGGGGGCCAAGAACTTTACTGACACTCCGAGGAAGTGGATCATGCGCTTATGGGCTTCCTTGGCAACCAATACAAGTGCACTTGCGAGAAACCCACTACGCTAAAATTCGTTGTAATTTTTGAGAAGTAGGGCAGCAGGCACTGTGCCATTTTTCGTCATTCTACCGAAAGCGTTGGTACCTGCTAAACGCATGTAAGACATTATGCGCACTTTGTTGATGCTGTGCCTGATGACGATGAAGAATTATGGCAGAGCCCTTTGTAATGGGTTGGAAGCATTCAACAACCTACACGTTGCGCAATTCGCATTGTGTGACGATTGGTTACAGAATTCGCGTTGTGCGACGCTTGGTGCTTATTTTACTCTTTTACCACGCTATATTGCATATGCTAATGTGGTTCCTTCCCGACATGAAGCCTGTATAGGACCTTTTTGCAAAGCAGTTTCAAGCACCGGCATGGCTCAGAGGTTGAATACTGGGCTCCCACGCAGAGGGCCCAGGTTCGAACCTCGTTCCATCCTGGAAGTTTTTTCTTATTTCGTTTTTTTTCTTATTTCGAGCGATAATGGTTACGGACACCGGCGGCGGCGGCGGCGGCGGACAACTACGGCGCCAAAAACGGCCGGTGAAATGATCTCATAACAGCTTTCGCTGTAAAAAGAAGCTGCAAGTAGGAGAATTTTCACAAGGTTCACTCGTATATTCTAGTTCTCCCAAAGCCGTTCAACCTTGCGTCATATATCCGCGGCCATGGGAAAGCCCGAGTGCCTGCTCAAATAGTTGTCACTGTTCTCGGCCGTTCTTTTGAATGAAAGATATATGAGCATAGGCGTGCGCAGGTTGCTCGCTGCGCCCCCCTGCATATTAATTCAACGTATGGGGCAAACTTTGAGCCCCCCTCTTCTTAGATTACTAGGGGGAGGGGGCGCCCCCTGCCCTAGTAAGGATATCCAGTTGTCATTCTGCCATGAAAGCGGCAAACTTGGTACGCCTAGTGCTGGCCTTCATTATCATGCGCCGTATGCAACACCCTATCACACTCCAAATGTCAGGGAAGACTACTATGGATAGTGATCACTAAAGATAGTGCAATATTACGACTCACACAAAGTCCTATGGGCACACACATCACTGAATCAATAAAGAAATCAATCAATCATGTTTTTTATTTTCATCCTTCGCTTACACGATAAAACAAAAAAAGGTGGCAAGAGAAAAAGCTCCTTCGTCGCAGCTTGACAGAGCTCCTGACCTTGACTCAATGAACTAGACATAATAAACTACACAGCATGAAGGCAAATATTCCCCATAATGTACGTAGATATCTTTATTACTCCCCCTAAGTAGAAAGATTCACCCCAAATCAAACAAGAAAAATACAGGAATTATGTGACAATGTACATAACTCCTTGCAACGTGCCACCATTGTAACAGATGGCGATACCAAACTAGGAGGCTCAATATGAGCTGAAAACACCCCTGGAGCCGGGGAATTGCCCATTGCATTGCAATGGCTTCCACGTGAGCCAAATATGTAATCAATGAAAGAAGGAATTTTCGAGGGCTAATTTCTTTGTTTGACACCACCTTAACGAAACCAGCAGATTATGAAGCCAAGGAAGGTATAGGGAACGATAATTGCACAATTTTTTGTGTATTGTAACAATTGCGGTAGATATGTGAATAAAGTAAAGTGGATGAAAAGACAACTTGGCGCCATCAGGCACCGAAACTGTAATCCTTTGGATAACGCGCCAAATGCTCTACCAATTGAGCTACGGTAGAGCATCGGACACGTTATCTGAAGGTTGCAGGTTCATTCCCTGACGGCGGCAAGTTGTCTTTTTGTCCACTTTACTTTCTGCACGTCTTTGTCACAATGAGTACAATGATACACATAAAACGGTAAAATTAACGTCCCCTATACCTTCCTTGGCTTCATTATCGGCTAGTTGTCATTAAGGTTGTGTCAAATATGTAATTAGCAGCTCCAAACCCTCACTCTGCAACTTCACCAGGGGTGCATCTGGCTTAAAGAAGAGCAAATTATGTCCAAATGATTGGGCACCTTTACACTATACCTTCCCAGAAATGAGGCGGCTCGTATGGCTTGCACAATTACATAACGAGCCACCAAGGTGCCCCTTCTAAGGTCAAGAGGGAACTGCATAGTTAGCTACAAATGAAGGAAAGAAGGTGACATTTAAGGGCTCGTTTTTTCTTTGTTAGACACAATATTATTGAGAACTAGCAGACAATAATACCAAGGAAACTATAGGGGGTTTTATTTGTAGTAATTATAATATAAATGTGAAGAAAGTAAAGTGGACAGAAAGATAACTTGCCGCCGGCAGGGACCAAACCTGCGACCTTCTAATAACGCGTCCGATGCTCTACCACTGAGCTATGGCGGCGGTCATCCCCGCAGGTTCGGTCCCTGCCGGCGGCAAGTTATCTTTGCGTCCACTTTACTTTCTTCACATTTATATTCTAATTACTACTGTAGAGAAGCATTGGAACACTGTAATGGGCCGTCCTCTCGAGCACCTTCTAGTGGGTCGCCCTCTTCGCCTCTTCTCGGGGAGCACGCTCCTCGTGCTCGTGCTCGTGAGAGTGTGCGAGGTTGCGCTCCGTCGTGACTGTCGTCGCTGTGCATCGTCGCCGTCAATCGCGCCGTCAATAAACACCTTTACACTACAAATAACACTCCCTATACTTTCCTTGGTATTATTGTCTGTTAGTTCTCATTAATACTTAGCTACAGGGAGATCGTTACAGAGTGGGAGGAGCCCAGTATACCCCTGTGCATCCGACAATTGCTGTGCAGCTAGTGGTGAGCTGGTGTCTCCTCTAATGTAATAACGCTTGAACCTGGTGGCTTATTACCACTGCCACCCAGGCCATTATTTGGACAAATGTGAACAAAGTGAGAAGGAAGTAGACCAACCACGCATTCTATGGCTTGCCCTCGGTTGATTCGACAGGGCTACATATTAAGTACTGATAAGCAGTGAAAGTCCGTGCTCCTCATATCAGCCCAGAAAGAGCAACACTGGGCCATCCGACCGGCTAAAGACGGCCCCAGGCCCAAAGGTTACTAGTCACCATTCAGGTGCCCATTTATTGCCAGAAACTGCTGGACACAAAATAACGTATCTCTTACTGTGTTCTCTTGCTGTCTTGCTGTAATCGTTTTCTTCATATATAAAACCACACAGACAAATTGCACCACAAAATAACAACCTTGTGGAAATTTAATTCTTGCAACTTGTAAATTTTCTGAACACAATAGTTCTACTCTACCAGAAACACAAAATGTGTCCAGCCATGCCTGAAGTTCTTCTTGTTCATAAAAATGTTCCACATACCTTAGTGGTAAGCTTGATGGAGCATTTTAGTGAGAGTAGTGCATGCATGAAATTTCTTGACTTATCTAATGATTGTTATACATAGCTGCTTGTCAGAAGTTTTCAAGAATAGAGTACTTACATAAAAGCGAATATTTATATTGATGACAACATAAAATGTTTGCAGGGAACATAATATTCACATTTCTTGTTGCTGGTCTAAATGGTTTATGCTGTTCCTTCAATATACTTAGCCATATGCCAGACAACAATTAAACCATGCAAGTACATTATCAAAGTGCACAACAAATAAGCAGTGCCATGGCATGTATGATCCTGCTCTCAGCAATGATGAAATTCGAGAATGATTGACTAATGACTGTGGTAGCTGTTAGCAGCGCCCATGTATGTGTTCTTGTTTGATCACTTTCACTACAATGATTTGCTTCTGTATGGCAACCAATGTTCACTGAATTGTATATAGCAAGCTCTACCTAAGCTACTGGGACACCCGAATGTGTCATATGGGTAGCAGCAACTTGGATAGTTAGTATAGAGCCATGCTTTTATAAAATGAAACGAGCATGGCCTGGATAACATAAATATGTGAGCTGTACCTGCACTTCATCTGCAAGCCCACTCAAATCAAGCAACTCAGCTTTGTACTGAGTACAATGCAAAGCTGAGTACAGTGAGATAAGTGTAGGCTGATATGATTCAGGACAAGAAGCAAGACAGAACATTAAGCTGTACCAGCTGTCACACCAGACTCAGATGATAGTTAACTACAAAAGAAGCCACAAAACGTCGAAAAACGGAAAAAGCAGAGCGGCAGAAAACAGACAGAGCGCAGAGACGTGTATATACCAACTTGCCCAACAAGCAACTCTCCTGAATCAGATCATAGTACTGTATAGATGCAGTGAATGCATAGTCATTGCATCTATGCATCTTGTATGCTTATATTAGTCTACTTGCACGATGCAATGTTTGCATAATCAACATTGGTTCATTAAAAATCCTTGTAATCACTAAACGTTGTGTTTATTTTTCAGTTATCACCTAGGCCAATGCAGGCTGATAAATTGAGAAAAAGTTCTTGCAATTCGTCATTTCCACAACAAAACAACCTGTACTTTCTCAAGTGACGCTTTGGGCCTATTGCGCTATATGTTCTGTTTGAACCTGCAAGCTGGGCCTCTTTTATAATTACCTATTCACTACATAACTACCTGATAAAATGAGGATTCCCCCATGGGCACTGTGAGAGTAAGCAAAGAAGTACGTGCAGAACCTAAAATTGCTTCAAAAAGAAAACATGCATAAAGGCAAATTTGGTATTCTTTCACAACACCACTTGAATTGCACAGCATGTGCGATCTCTCGTTTGTTCCTATATTGTTTAATATAGTACACACCTTATTGTAGAACTGTGTTTGAATAAAATAAACCGATGATTATCACAGCCAAGCACAATTGTGATGTCCAATAACTCTTAACGAATATGAGCAGCAACACATTGAAATTCACACATTAAAAAGTAGCATCGTAACTAAATTCTTTTTACAACGGTACATCTTCTTTAAATTGCACTGCATTATATCATCATGCTTTCACGAAGCATACAACTACGATGCCATTTTCTTTGTTGTGTATGAATATGATGCTCTATGTAGTAATGCTGTTTTTGAACAAGTTTATACTTATTATTTGTCTTCTGCTTGTCTATTTGCCTTATAAATTAATTATTTCCCCTTTTGCATGTTTAATTATTTTCTTTTGCTAGTACATATGCCCTGCAATTTCTCCTACAGTCAGCGGTGCCTAAGTAAATGTTTACTCCATCTCCCACTTTCCACCATTTTGCTTGATTTGGTGAAAAATAAACACTGACTGACTGCCTCATTTATACGTGGGTGTCAAACCAATTTTACAGCTCACTATGACACATTAACCATGAAATCGTGGAATTATATGATCAGGTTACGTCACCAGTATAACCATTCTTTTGCTTTCCACCAATCTATGAAATACTCAAACAAAATAACTTAACCTCTGTGTTTTGACACAACAAATAAGGGAGAAGAAAACAACATTATTGAAATAAAGACCGCTCGAAAGCCAGTGGGGCCAATAGCCATGGCCCCACTGGCTATTGCAGCTCAACGGGCTTGTTAGAGGGTCACCAATTCAATTCCAATTACAGATTGCAAAGCCACACCTTCCACAACCAATTGTAGGGTCTGTTGATAAGTGTTCATAAGACTGCATTAGCGGGACGCTGTGTGCACTGATAGTGGGAACCGCTGTCTGCCTTATGGGAGGATGAGACCGTATCAGTAAAGTAGATGTTTGCGTCCCACTGCCTTCTGCGAAGGGTGGCTGCTCAGGCTTGTTGCCGTTTTATTTAGAAGTATGGGTTCATGTGACGTGGCATGCAATATACATGGATTCTTGCTCCTACATCAGGTGACATAAGTGTGGTTTCATTTCCACATACCTGAGGCATTGAGGGGTAAGATAGTCATATTAGAGTCAGTGGAAAAATTTTTCCAATAACTCTAAGTCTTATCAACACAGAGTGCCCCTGGTGTTTTGCATTGAGTCCTTTGTGCCGGGCTGTAAGTGTGGCCCCAGCAAGTTTCTCAAATGCGTTGTTCATGCCCATCTCAATAAGGCAGTCTTTGCTCATGTTTTGGGCAGACCAAGTGCCACCTTGCAGGCAATGAAAATTATTTAATGTGTTTGGTAGATTTGTTATTCTGTTCATGATGAAGGCGTGCACTACTTTCATAGAGTCCATCTGCATTGCAGTATAATTCCATCTCCATCTCCAGCATAATTCCTTCACGTGCCGAACATAACTACCTCGGGAGGCATGTCACCAATGAGGTGTCATTTTTGGCAATTAGATAATTTTGGCAACAAAATAAGCCCAAGCACCCCCCAAAAAAGAATACGTGATGGGTAGAGTGTTCAGCTATTATGGATGCGGAGGAAACTCAACTATTTGTCAAACAAGCTAAGGGAAGATTTACGAGTACATGATGTATCAAAATAGTCAATCTGCTTGCTCTGAATTATTAGTCCAGTGAGCTCATCCTTACTACATCCTACTATAACGGTTTGATCAAAACAAAGTACACACTGATAGTTTCCGCAGTGAATGGCAAGAAAACTGTCCGAAGTTATGTTATTCACCCTAATGAAATGCTCCTTAAACCTCTCCTTTATGCACCACCGTTTGTCCGACGTAACAGTGCTTACAGGACAGACAAGAGAACCCGATAGATGACGCTAAATTTGCAATGAACGAACCTTCTCATGTGCTTCTTATTGCACGTGACAATTTTCTTTTTTTGATAGATCAGTTTTACGGCAAAGACGGCCTAGTTGGCTGGGTGCTGAAAACACAACCTGTATATTCGCTAGCGCTGCAATTTTCTTTAGATTGTGCGACACTTCGTGTGTGTAGGTGATCACAGCAACATTACGCTTTTAAAGCGCTGGACTATCGTTATTGCTAGGTCATGCATAGTATCGAGCAACCGTTAGAAAATTATTTAGTTATTACTTGAGGGGACGACGACCTCATAAAGGCTCTCAAGGAGAGATACACTGGCGAGAGTCCAACAACTAATTCGACACATCAAATGAGTTACTAGAGAGCTAAAATGAGAAACTAGACGAGCCAATAACAAAGGAGGAGGTCTTCGCGGCAGCCCAGGCTGCCCAGAGGAACACGGCCCCCGGTGAAGACGAAATTACGAATGCGATGATTAGGAACCTTAGCGACAAAGCCATAGAAGGCCTCACAAAACAATTTAATGAGCACTATTGGCTTAAAGGGAAGATCCCTGAAGAATGGAAAACGGCCAAAATTATAACCATTCCAAAACCCGTGAAGAGACCTTCCCTACAGGCGCTCAGACCTATATCACTGACCTCATGCATGGGGAAGCTCTTCGAGCGGGTCATTCACACCAGACTTCAAAATTTCATAGAGGACAGGGGGCTATTCCCGGCCACCATGCTGGGCTTCCGCAGTGGCCTCTCGACACAGGACGCTTTCCTCCTGTTACAGGAAGAGGTCCTCAAAGCCATTCCCAAGGGTGGGGAGCATTTGCTGCTTGCTCTTGACTTGAAGGGGGCCTTTCACAATATCTCTCATGGAGCCATACTTTCAGAGCTAAATATAATTGGTTGCGGGGAAAACATATTTAACTATGTACGGGATTTTCTCACGGAGAGGAAGGCAACAATTGGTATTTCACGCGTTAGGTCTGAACCTTTCCGAATGCCAAACAAGGGAACGCCTCAAGGAGCAATTATATCTCCTCTGCTGTTCAACATCGCGATGCGTAGACTCGCGTGGGCCTTGGACTGTGTCCCGCAGCTGGGTTATACCCTCTCTGCGTATGACATCACTCTGTGGGCCACGCGGGGGTCACTGGCCGTAGAAAACTTTGCCAGAACCAGCGGTCTCAGTTGCGCCCCCGGAAAATCAGAGGTGATCCGAATACATTGCAAACGCTACAAAAGTAACGGGAAAATAGAAATTGAAATCGAAAATCAGAAAATTAAAGAGGTCACCGTCGCTCGTATCCTGGGCTACTGGGTTCAGAGCAACGGTAGGGCAAATCACACTATCGGTCTCCTTAAATCGGCAACCAAACAAGTGGCTCGGATGATTCAGAGGATCACCTTCCACAAAAATGGCATGAAGGAAAGCGACACTATGCGTTTAGTGCAGGCGCTCGTAATGAGCAATTTGTCTTACAGCTTGCCATTCCACACGCTCAACAAGAGCGAGGAAGGGCAAGTGGACTCTATTATAAGAGGGGCTTACAAGGCGGCACTGGGCTTACCAATAGGCACTCCGACAGACAGGCTGCTCGAGTTCGGCGTGCATAACACGTACGCCGAGCTGAAGGCAGCTACATGAATCTCTCAGTGGAACCATCTCAGCCAGACGAAGTCGGGAAGGGAGATCCTGATAAGGGCGGGCATTCCACCGCACCCGCAAAACTTGGACGAGGTGCTGGTAGAAATACCAGAACCAGTCCGAAGGCATATCTCGATCGCTCCAATTCCTAGGAACATGACCAAAGAACGACATAGAGAAAGGAGAGAGGAGCGCATAAAATGGATCAGAAAATTAGTCAGAGGCAATGAGAACGTGCTATACGTGGACGCTTCCGGATATAATTGGAAGCGCTAAGTAGCAACAATAGTGAGCAGCGACACGAAAAGCATGGTATCCAGCGCATCCCTGGACACGTCTTCGATCGCCAAGGCCGAGTGTTTCGCCATCGCATTGGTGATTAAAAATCGAGAGAGAAGTGCCGGGCAGGTGTACATCACCATAATCTCGGATTCGCAAGAGGCGCGCCGACTGTTTACGAAAGTCCGTCTCCCATTGAAGATTTGCAACCTCTTGGGAAACGAATTGAGAAACACTTATAGGTTGGTCTGGTGCCCGGGACATGCAGGCCCAGAGGGTAACGAGAGGGCGGGCGCTCCAGCTCGAGCGCTCACGAATCGAGCGGAGCACCAGCCTCCCTCCCAATTACCACCACCCCACACTACACACGATGACCTTCGCGAGGAGGAAGACAGTGACCCTGCTCGGATGGCTCCGCGAGAGCTTCTTGCTCATCAGCGATGCGCACGGCAGAAATATCGCGTCCCCCACAAATCTCTTAAAGGGGAAGACGCAGTGGACCTCCGTAGAGTTCAAACGGGGGTCTATCCAAATTTGTTGCGACTGCACAAAATTTTTCCGACGTTGTATGGGCGCGATTGTCCGTGGTGTCGCGACTCGCCACCAACCCTCTACCATATCTCATGGGGTTGCAGTAAAAGGCCAAATAACCTCAACTGCCTACAGCATAAGTACCACATAGAAAACTCTTTGGAGCAATGGGAGGCACTCCTCGCTAGCTCGGACCCGGAGGTGTAACTAGCGCTCCTGGACCATGTCCGGCTGGCGGCACAAGCCAGTGGAGCCGTGGACATGGGGCCCCACCCATCTAGCTCCTAGACCCCTTCCCTTTTTCCCCAATAAAAGTTATTAACGCGAGAGCGTTAAAGAGCTCGTATCGCAGAAATTCCGCCGTCGGCGTCGGCGCCGTTGGTTGTGAGCAAAAAATCATCATCTTGTTCGTGACCGAAAAATCTAAAAAGCTGCAAATAAAATAATAAAAATGTTGGGTCCGAGTGAGAATCGAACCCAGGCCGTCTGCGTGGCAAGCAGGTGTTCTACCACACAGCCACGCCTCTGCTTGGAGCTGCACTGAAAGTAACTTTCATGCTTCCCAAAAATACGCGTCCTGTCTACAGGTGTCACAGTACGAGATGTAATATCGCAGTAATATTGCGTGATACAAGCGTACATTGCCATCGGGCGTCACACCATGTCAGTATCCTAACGACTTGTTGGTTTAAAGCCAGCCACCCATTACAAACGGCATACATATTTCTGCGCGTATTCCCTTAAGGCAGTGCTGGGCAGTATCGAAGATACATGTATCTTAGATACTATCTTAGATACTCTGTGGGTATCTTGTATCTGTATCGCGATACGTCTCGAAAGACGGGTATCTGTATCTGTATTTCCGATACATTCGATAATGTATCGTGTATTTTAAGATACAAGATACTTCTATCGCAACACAGCCGCGCGAAACAATAATCGCTGGCCAAACTCCGCTTCTCAAGCTGGTAATGGTGCCAATAAGCGATCTGAATAAGTCTAAGGGCAGTGACGTTATTTTTACGCCACAGTCGTCCAGTGAGGGTAGATCAGGAAGACAAGCACGCGGACGTCTATGCCCAGCCCACGTACCTTTTGTTTTCTCGATTTATTTTCTTTTTAGTTGCTCCAATGCCGCTACACTTGCTCATAACCACTGTCCTGCGCCGCGTACTCCACTGCGTGCGGCGTCTATCGCGCAAATTCTGATGTTGTTACAGTGTCGTTATTGCAGATTCTTTTGCGTCTTGATCCGTAACGAAATGTGATGCGTGGAAGAATGGGGTTGCTTTCCGTCGCGTGGATTTTACATATTAGCGATTTAAAAGATCTCGAGGATATAAGTTTGACTTGCATGTAATGAATTACTTATATGCAAATAAGATTCTAACAACTTCAGCACCACAGGTACTGATGCTAGATCTAATAGAGCAAGCGCTTACCTAACAGAAAATATCTTGGCGTACGGTATTTTTCACTTCCATCTGCATTTATTCAAAGAATTTATGAAATCATAATTTGATTATTAGCACAAGGCACAAGTGCTTTCTTAGCTGTAATTTTGCGTCACATACATTACCTAGGTCTCTGCACTGTTTTTCCGGTCTGGTCACTGCAATATGTATTTTGTAACGCGCTCCCAAAATAAGATTTCTGCTTTATTCTTCTGTCTGCTTTATTTCTACTACTGTTTACACGTTGCCAAGGCGATTCTGAAAACAAATGTATTTTTATGTGGGCGTGCCTTGAGTATACAGTACAAAATATTCTACTTACCGCTTAAGAAAATAGCGAAATTGACTTTGCATTATCAAAATAGAAGAGCCATCTTAAAGATGTTAGGAAGGGGATTCGAGAAACGTTGTTTTACTGAATGCTCCGTTTTACTCATGGGCGTCCCAACGAGCCGTTTCAGACAATTTTCCATAGGCACTGAATTTCACATTGTCTCAACCAAGCCCTTAGCCGCCCCGGCTAAGGGCTTGGTTGGGGGGGGGGGGGAGTGGCCCGGGCCACTCCCCCCCGGAATTTTGGAGAAGTAGGTGGTTATACCAAAAATAAATAATTAAAATAGCTCCTTTTCTCAAATAGTCAAGGTTTTGAGCAAGCGCCCCCCCCCCCGAAAAAATTTTTGGCTACGGGCCTGGTCTCAACAGGTAAGTTGACGATACTTCGTGATCATAGCTGTTAAGGGCGCCGTCTGTATCGTGTTTCTGTACTCATTCAATGTGAATGTTTGATAAACAACCACCTCTCTATTTTACTTATATTTGTTCCCGATTTTAGGCCTTCTTAAATATTTTTCTTATTACTAATCGCTACGTAAAGGGAGCTATAAGCGGCAATAGCGCGAATAGCGGCGGTGTCCTGCGATGCTTCGTGCAGCTACGCAATACGTCTGAGACATTTCTGTGTTGCACATGTTCTCTCGTTCAAGAAAAATTGCTAAAAAATTGCACGTTAGTCAGTATATCAACAAAGAATCCCTTACGCCAGCAGCTAAGTAGAACATGGAAATTCATTGCAGGTTTATGTCATCTACACATACAACAGGGGTCTCAAACTCAGCTTATAGCCGGCAGCCCGCAGTCGCGAAATTTAGCTCCAAAGGGCCGGGGACAGTGAAGATGGTGGGGTCGGAGAGAGTTTGAACAAAATGACGTTGCCATTTGAAAGGAGGCCTTTGACATATCTCATATGTAGGTCATTTCTGAAGGGGATTTTGAGGCCGGATTCCAGAAACAACGATACGGATGTACATAACGAGTGAAATCTGGACGCGGATTGAAATATAGAATTTTTGTTCCACGGTTATGTTTCAGCACATGGTGACCACGTGTTCCTCGCGAAAGAAATGCTTGAGACCAGTCATGTCTGTGTAGCTCACTAACATGCTTATTTAGAAAACAAAAACAAATGGAACGGAGACGGTCATGTGTGCCGGCCGGGCCGCTAGCGAACGGTCGCAAGCCCCGTATACACCATGCGTTCCCCGCACCACTCCCCACTCCCCCCCCCCTCCCCAGGAAGAAAAAAAGTCGCTATTAGCGTTGTTGCTGCTGTACACCTGTCCGGATATACGGTATTGTGCAAACTGTCTTTTACGGACAAGATAAAAGTCCACACCGGTATTTGCGCCGTCGTGCGAAGGCTTCTTATTGACGTTATTGTGATTACATGGCAACCCGCTAGCTGGTCAGCAAGCTGAGCAGCGACTCCCATCAATTACAAAAATGACAAGCAAGAACCGCTGTCAGCGAAGTGTATAAAGAGTTGTCCTGTGAACAAGCTAAAACAAGCCCCAATAAGTTGTTTTGGAAGGAAACTAATGTACTTTGAGCAAGAAGGGCAAAACTTTTGAGATAATAACAGACATTTCATGCAAGCAAACTAAATAGGTCACAGTTCAGAAACTTTCAAGGAGATATTTTTGTGTATAGGTGTTTGCTGCTACATTGTATGGATTTATAATAAAAATTTGAGAATGTATCGAAGTATCTTATGATACAATGGCCAAGTATCGTATCGGATACAGTTAGTGCGGCAGTATCTTGTATCTGTATCTCCAATACTTTTTGCCTGAGTATCTTGTATCGTATCGCGATACAATTTAAAAGTATCTTTGCCCAGCCCTGCCTTAAGGCCACGTAGTGGGTGCATCGCAACTTCGAAAAAGTTTCTCGCGCATAATTGCTCCTGGTTTAAAGCATGCTACCCATTACATAAGGCACACACCTCAGTGCGCGCATTCTGTTACACACACGTGGCGGTCGAAGTGCACACTAGGGGCAGGATATCGCTATCGCGTTCCACTCTTAAAGGCGAAGCTTAAGCGTCCCCCAATTTTACTTCTTCTTCTGACTAGAGCTTATTGATTTCTGTTTGCATGAAGAGTGATCATAGTTAAATGATGACTTATTAAGTGACACAGGCCATATGAATATAGATCTGTTTGCAGTACTGCTCTATTACATTCCGCCTGAACTTTCCAATATGGAACATATGATCACACAGAAACACAAGCAGATCGATCACTATTAACAGTCACTTTTGAAAACAATCTGTAAGACCATATAGCGATGAAGGAACATCAGTGGGCAACCACGGCAAAAAAAAAAGTTGTGCAAAATAAACAGACGGGACAACTTTACAACTTCCTTTAGAAAAGTTTGTTGAATACGTAGTCATTTTCAAATCTCCGACATCTGATGAGCAAAATTGTTAGCACTAATACTCGTGGAAAGAAGTTGACTCTTAAGGGCTCGTTTTCTTTGTTAGATACAATATTAATGAGAACTAACAGACAATAACGCCTAGGAAAGTATAGGGGGTGTTATCTGTAGTATTTTAGAATATAAATGTGAAGAAAGTAAAGGGGACGAAAAGCATCGGACGCGTTATTCGAAGGTCGCAGGTTCGGTCCCTGCCGGCGGCAAGTTATCCTTTCGTCCACTTTACTTTCTTCACATTTATATTCTAAAATACTACACATAACACCCCCTATACTTTCCTAGGCGTTATTGTCTGTTAGTTCTCACTAATACTGGTGTCACACAGTCGCTTAACGATCGCGGTCGGGCCTGATCTGGATCGAATTTCTTTATCAACGTGGCTGCTTTACGCTAACTGCAAAAGGAAGCCAATCACTGTAGAGAAATTTGATAGGGGCGTGCGTGTAGTGAAATTTCATCTTGAATTGAATTCGAATCGAATTGTGCCGAATAGTGGCCAAAAATCTCGAATATCAAATCAAATAAAGAATATTTTGTTGAAAATTGCAAGCAAAAAAGAAATGAAATCTGCTGATGTCCTTGAGCACCTATCGCGGTGAGTCATTGCTACCGAAAGGGTACAAATTGTCATGCAGAAGCACAAGCTGTTCCACGTGACCTGGCTTCAGACTCTCTCACTGTGATGTTACAGTGTATCCTGCAGTTGAAAACACACGCTCACTGGGCACCTCAGTAGCAGGGATGGGGAGGTATCGCAAAGCAATTTTGGGGATTCCTGGATAAAATGCAGCTCCATGCTCGTTGCAGTATTTCGAAGGATCATCCTTTCTTGGAATCAGGGTCTCACTAAAGTATTTTTCAACCTCTTGACTATAAAGTCTGAGCTCAGTGGGCTGGTTATTTTTTGACGCTAGCAGTTCGGCAGTCTCACAGACTGTTCCCTGGTCATCTTTTGCTGGAGTCATTACGTGCGGAAGTAACATTGTGATGGTGGAATGTGGGCCCAGGATCCGGAATAATTCAACATGCAGTCAGGTGATTCTGTACACACAACACAGACTTTAACACAACCGATAACTTTGACGATTGGCACACAACACACTATAGCATTCCTTATTTACATTCTAAACGTCATACACGCCTCGGCACACAAACTGTTCTACTCGCCGTTATGAACTGTTGCCGCTGCGGCGAGGTCAGTCGTCACCGGTGTTCCTTGTGCATTCAACAGTCGCGCTGCCTTCACCGTGGCGAGGTGGTGGTGGTGGTGATGGTGGCGCTGCAGGCCGGTAGATCACCAGGCCACTGCAGTAACTCCCCGTCGCCAACATGAGCCGCGGCCACCTCGTGACACCACTCGGGCCCCAGGACCTCAGGCCAGGAACAGAGTAGGCTGCCGGTCCCCGTGTCACGCCGGGCACAGAGCTGGAATCAGGCTCACCAGGTCCACATGGCTGCCGGATGTCTGGTTGAGTGACACAGCCCGAAGCAGGAAGCCAGGCTCACCAGGTCCGCAAGGCTGCCGGACGCCTGGTTAAGGGATGTCGCGACCCGAACCGCCGGCCAGCAGCTGCCGATCCAACCGTGTCGCGCTCCAACTGCTCGAGCCGCACGCCCCGCTCGCGCTTCGTTTCGTCGCCTTCTCCTCCAAGGCGTACCGCAGAGCAGAACTGTCATTCCCTCTCCGCCCCGTCACGGGCCACACAATCCACATCATCACAGACATAATCTCCTTTAAAATAAACATTAGCTCGCTTATGAACCAGGATATCGGCAAAAGTTTTAACGAAAGGCCTACTGTAATGACGTTAGCGTTAGCTTTAGCTACCCCACCCTAACGAAGCGTTTAAGATATTCGTCATGTCGAATCATTCGAAACTTGAGATACTAGCTATTGGAAAGTGGAATGGTATTATTCGATTAAGTATTATTCGATTCGAATTCGAAACTGGAATATTCGCACACCCCTCAAATTTGATCCCAAGCGGGCTTAATAGCGATTAACACAGCACCACGTGACGAACACCCACATGAGCTCACCGAGAAGATTCTGCAAAGATACTTCGGTAATATACTCCAACATTGTGGTGCACTGAACTATGAGGCTTAGCCCAATCGCATGATGCAGTCATAGCAGCGCTGCACACGGCCTGAAATCCTCCATGCATTGCGGCTTAAACCTTACTGTGTGTGCTCATGGACTAAGGAACGTCATTTCTAACTGGCTTTTTTAATTTATTTGATTATGCATTCACACTTTCGTGTTCTGTTTGTGGTTCTGTGGCGTTTGTGGTGTCCTGATCTCTTTCTTGTGTCAGTGTTTGCACGCCCTGTCTCTTTTTAGAATGAATACGTACCAACTAGCTCAGCTCTCTGTTATTCTGTTTCGAGAATTGTGACGATGCTTTTTTAGAGGGGAGTACTAACATGTGTCGTTGTTTTTTGTTTTCGATATGACCGGGTTTCGCTAACTGAAACTGTTGCAGTAGTTTCCACTTGTCGCAAGCCACGCCTTCATGTATCGGAACATTCTTGCACGGTTTTAACCCTTTCCCTAGCAACGCCGAGCTGAGGTCTTCGACACGGTTTGTACCGCTCCCACCGAAAACAAGCTGGGCTCGTCTACACCAAAGAAGCGTTTGGGGCGCTGCAATTAGGCTACTCTGATTAATTTTGCTGAGGTATTTGTAGCTTGAAGAAATAATGCAGAAAAACATTTTTAAATGCGCTCATAGAATCTATTTTGATCAAAAAAGGACTGCATTCTGGAAACCGCAATTCACACGAATCCGAACTTACAACTGTCACAGCTCGAGAGTTAACGCGCGCTGCTCAATCATAAAGGAGGACGCAAGAAACGAACGCACAAGTATACATAGGATGAGCGCGAAGTGTCACAGTTGTAACTTATATTTGTGTGTTAGCAGCGCGCTCCTTTCAGAAAAGCGGCCGTTGCAGTGAGCGAAGTGACCTTCGTGCTCTCTGTAACTTCAACGCAAACTTGCGGTGAGAGCACAAGACGCACAAACTATAGAGTTTCCTGCAACACCTACTAGAAGGAACTATGGCGCTAGTGTCTATGAGAGCTGCAACGCATGGCAATTCAGCCAGCATGGGAATGATGGGTAGTGCACGGATTTGTCTAGACTTCGTTCTTTCGGCTCCGTTTGGCTCCGCGTCGCCAGCATCTGCTTTGTCGCAAAACGAAGTTCAGCAAAAGTCAGCTGTTCCACTCCACCACTTTATCCTTTTTAGCCTCATGAATTCAAATCTGGTCCCAAAGTTCACAACGGTCTATTCTTTTATCCGAAAGGAACGCCAAAACACAACAATAAACAAAGCCACCAGTGCGTTCGAAACCGAAACCGAAGATTAGGCAAATCCGTGTAGTACCCATCATTCCCATGGTGGTTGAAAGATCGCAGCGCCCTCTAGTTAATTTTAGGAAACACTATGGTACAAACCACCGCCATCAGGAAATAAGCGTGCGCGCACGAGCGACCACGCCCTGTAGAGGCGCGCGCTCATCGCAACGCGTGGGGCGACGACCTTTAAAGTGCGCCCTTCGAGCTCTTCGCGCCATCTCACTAGTGATAACGAAAACACGCTGAAGTGCCACCGATCTCTGAGTACCGCCACCGGCAATTGGTGTATATAAATAGCTCGCCATTAGGATGGTGAAGAACGTGCCGCCTATGGCCGAATCGTTTCGCGCCGCGCGCTGCGGAGCGAGGGGTCCTAATTTCGACTCCCGGTGACGGAACATTTTCTTCTAGTTTTTTCTTTGCCATCTCTTAGTCTATATAATTTACAATGTCATATCCGTGACAGAAATACGTCATTGGAGCCGTGGTGGACCCGGCATAAAACGCGTTCGTGTTAAAAGAACACGGTGCACAGGGCGAGCTCTAAACATCCAACTGACTTTATTTTGAAAAAAAAAAACAAAAAAAACGCGGAAAGTAGACCCCTTAAGCGCATGCGTGCGCCGCTTCGTCCCAGATCAAGCATCGACTGAAAAAGGCTATACTTGCTATGGAACAAATAGAAGTATCGCTAATAAACTCCGTGCCCTTGTTCTTAATCTGAAAGGCTTCCAGCAACTCTCTTCCCAAGGTGTCAGCACTTCTGCCCAGAATCTCAATCTCCCGAAGCCGCGGTGCACATGCGCAAGCTGCACAATGGACGGGTAAATGAGCATTACTTTTATTTTTCTAGGAGAACTCATGCTCCCGCGCACTGTCGTTAATGCATCTCCCAGTTTCACCTATGTAGACCTTCCCACACGATAGCGGTATGGCGTTCACGACACCAACGGCGCACACTACGTATGGCCTGGCATGTTTCTTTGCCATGAAAAAGAAAAGCAGGGATGTCAGAATATGGATATTAGTTATGTCGCGATGCCTTGGAACTGTGTAATGGGTCGTCCTCTCCAGTGGCTTCAAGTGGGTCGTCCTCTTCGGCTCCTTTCGAGAAGAACGCCGCTCGTGCTGGGAGTCTGCCTTTGCTGTCGCCATAGCGCATTCTCGCGGAGTGCCGTCAAATAAACACCTTTACAAATTGGTGGAGAGTGCTGTGCCCTCACAACAACTTCGGTTCCCGTTCGATGCCTCTGGAGCTTCGATCCCATACCGTGCCATCTACCATGCCTCAAGACGCCGCGCAGCCACCTCCCGCGCCGACCGCATGTCGCGGTGTCCCCCGTATTCGCGACCCACATGTCTTCGCCGGCGCGGATGGCACCGACGTGCATGACTGGCTCGCGATTTACGAGTGCGAGAGCGTACCCAACAAATGGTACGAGGCAGGAAAGTTGAGAAACCGTGTCTTATACGTCGCGGGTGTGGCCAACCTGTGCTTCAACAACCACGCATCTGATTTTGTCACTTGGTCCGATTTCAGGATCCCCATTGTCGATGTTTTCGGCCGCCCTGCTGTTCGTAAGCCGGAAGCCCTACGTACCGGAAGCCCGATTCGAAATCGAGAATTTTAGAGAGACAGAACAAAATACGTAGTTGATCCCTCCGCCATAGGAATCGGTATAACACGAAATAAAAATTACAGAATTAGTTGAATGTTTACTCTACATTGAGAAGGGCCATGGGGCTAGTTCGTTGCACATGTTAACACTTGCGACGCGCTGTTTTTGAACACGAAGACAGACGGAAAAACAACAGGTAGTACACACACGAGCGCAAACTAACAACTTTTATTTGATGAAAACATCACACATGTATACTGGCTGAAAGAAAGAACTGACAGCACGTGCAAAGGCCACAACAGGAGAACAACCGTCTGCGCCACATAATCAAATCCGTGTCGGTCTAATATCTAAATTCTTCGTAAAAATGACACCTCATCGTCGGTCAAATGAATCGATGGCACATTAACACACTTGTCTTCGCCGAGGTTGCGCATTGTGAAGCCTTCAATGATCTCTCGTTCCCTGGTGTCTTTAGATCGCGATACCACTGTGGTGCCCTCGAAATCTGGCTGACATTGGCACCTGTCGCTAAAGACACGAGGAAACGAGAGATCACTGAAGCCTTCACGATGCGCAACCTCGGCGAAAACAAGTGTATTAGTGACCATCGATTTATTTGACTGATGAAGAGGTGTCTTTTTTACAAATAATTTAGATATTAGACCGGCACAGTTGTCCTGTTGTGGGCTTTGCGCATGCTGTCAGTTTTTTCTTTCTTTCACCCAGTATACATGTGTGATGTTTTCATCAAATAAACCGTTGTTTGCGCTCGTGTGTGTACTACCTGTTGTTTTTCCGTCTATTTTCGTGTTCAAAAAGAGCGCGTCGCAAGTGTTAACTCTACATTGATATGAGAACTTGCACAATGCCTATCGGTGTGTGGCAGCTATAGCACCATTTAATGTGGATGCACCCACGTTGACGCTTGGTGGTACATCTCCATCCCAACGACTAACGTCTATGATCAATCACCAAACATACCTTTGTGGTAGCTGTAGTAGTTAACGGCGAGAGAGCAATCAGAGAAAGCGGTGTGACCGCCAGAAGAGCGTCGCTGACTGGACGCAGAGCTTGGGCTAAGGTCGTCAGCCCGCGGCATGTGAAAGAGTTATTGAATACCAGGGCCGGACTAGAGGGAAACGCAACGCGCGTCGTGTCTCCTTTGAAGCCCGGCTGCGTATTTTCTCGGGGCGAAAGTAAGCGGAGAACGCGCGGTGTTATGGCCAGGCGAGGTATGTGCGCGTCGCAGAGCGTTTATTTACAAGAAATGATGGATGCGAGAGTCCAGGAATCGAGCAGATCAGAGTTCGTGCCTCCGTCGTTCTCTTCTTGGCCTTTCGGCGTTCACAGAGAACAGACGTGTTGCTCGGAGCTCGTGCGCCCGCGGGAGACGCTATAGCGCTTCACGCAGTGCTTCTCACATTCTTGAACTCCTTCCTTTTAGATGCGAAGTATCTTAAAGTCGAGCTCAATCCGGTGGTGGTGGTGTGCGGCGTGACCACCGTCACTGCGCATGCGCATACCCTCTCCACATACCTCCTCTCCACTCCCCCTCACCACCCCCTTTCCCATCTACCTCTCTCCACTTTCCCTCTCCACTTTCCCTCTCCACTTTCTTTCTCCCCTCCCCCTCTCCACTTCCCCTCTCCCGTCCGCCTTTCCACTCTTCCTCTGAAACGCGGGCTAGACATGCCGAAATTCTCTCCTGCACAACGCCGCGATGAGCTCGAGCGCATGCGCGTCCCCTCCCCTTCTCTCTCCTCTCCTACGCTGCCCCCCTCTGGCCCACCTGTCGAACGGCCAGGCTAGATGGAAGACACAACGCGCGTAGCGTCCCTCTTCGCGTTCCACGACATGAGGTCGGTAGCATGCCCAACGAACGCCAACGGAACGCGATCGTGCAAGTGCTCCGGCTTCGCATCGCCTCATGGTCCCCTTTAGCGGGAGATGGGGTAATTTTTTGAGTTCTTTCGACCAGAGTGCTCATCACGGATATTGCATTTGGACCACTGTCGTCGCTTTCGGGACCTGAATCCTGCGACAGCGACTTCGGTCACCGGCGCATCTCTGACGCAGCCGTCTTCATGGCTACCATGGCAGAGGAGCCTACACCATCTTCGGCGACGCCTGTCGAACGCACGCGGCGCTCCCTCGTTCGCACATCGTCGCACAAGCGTCCGTAGAGTGTCGCGTGCACCCGTATGCTGTGGAACCTTATCCCCAGCAACAACAAGGCGCGGTTGCGGCATGAACAAGCGCAGCGGCTCTGCAAGGCCGTCGGCGAGCAACCTACAGCGCTTCTCCTACCAGCGCCTGCTGCCGACGCCGATGCAACCGCAAGGGGTCTGGCGACCTCGAGAGCCTCCTGCCCAACCGTCAGCACCGCTGTCTCTTCAGATACTTCGGCCGCACTTCAAACAGCCCTCCCTGGCGTTCCCGACACAGTCGGTAGGCCTATGACTGCTTCCGCGCTCGCAGCAGATTGCGTCGCATCTGCCGCAGTGAGTAGGATGCCGTGCACGCTCGTCCCCGACTCGCGGAACGTACCACTGCCGGCATACGCGGCACCTGAGCTTCATGACATGGATACTACGACTACGCGCAAGCGCTCGCGTCCTAGCCAGTCGGGCAGCGACGACGAGGGTGCCTCGCGGACGATGCAAGCGGTAGCAACCGAACGTGTCACGGTTAGGTCGCCTACCACAGCGCCAAGTGATACGGTTGCCGAGGAGCAGCCTGTCACCCACGGCGCCGATGGCACCAACGAGACCGAGTTCCAGACCCTGTTCTCAAAGTCGCAGAGGCGTCGCCAGCGCGCCTCGACGTCTTGGCGACCAGCTGGGAACATCGGGCCTCCTCCTGGCACCGCACCTGCGGCCACTCCTGCGGCGCACCCGTCTACCTCCCGCGTTGTCCCTGGGCCTGCCAATCCACCCACTGCGACTCAGGCCGCTTCGACAGGAGTGCTTAGAGCTGCAGACACCATGTTGCCCTATGCCTTGTCGCCGCTGGATTCCGGCACTGCTGTTTTCCGACCGGCAAACGCCGGTGCTTCCTTCCACCGCACCTCCCGCCTCGCCATTACGCAAGCTCTCTCTGCGCTGCCCGTCGTCATGACGTGCGAGTAAACACGAAAAAGAACATCGTGGCAGCCGACGCATCTACAGCAGAATGGATGGATCGCCTACTGGCCACGTCGGAGCTCTCGGGAATACCCGTGACTGCCCGTCCTGCTGACCGCTCACAAAGCAGCGTTGTGGTGCAGGCCGTCGACGGCGACTACACTGACGAGGCCCTGCTGGCTGCAGTGACGTCCGAAGTGCCGGTGATTGTAGCCAGGCGACAAGGGGCATCACTGATCCGGCGGTTCGCTTCCCCCGTCCCTCCCGCCCGTGTGCACCTTTTTCGCATGGCCTTCGAAGTGAAGCCGTCCCGGCCTCGCCCACTTCAGTGCCTGCGGTGCGGACGCTATGGACTTATTACTGCAGCTTGCCGGAGATTAGAGCGGTGCCTGCGATGTGGTGACCACCATGGAAAGGACGCCAGCTGCACCAGCAAGGTTAAGTGCTGCGGTAGGCCACATTCAGCTGACTCCGCGGAATGCCAGCTGTGGCAAAGATAGCGGAGCCTGGCCACAATCAAGCCGTCAGCTCCCACCTACCAGCCTCATCGCGAGGCTCAAGCAGCCTTGCGGTCAAGCTCTAGCGGGACGTGTGGTCCTCCACTAACCACGCCACCGGCAAGAACTACGCTGCAGTGGTGGGAGCTCCATCCAAGGATCCGCGCCAATCAGGCGCACAACAGCGGGGGCCGCCTGCTGGTCCTAGGAAGCAAGGCTCAGCCAAGCCTCGCCCACCGCGAAGGCAACCTCACAGCCTCATGCTGATCAGGAGAACGCAAACCTGAGGCTCCTCTTAAGGGCGGTTGCGGACCTGCTGCCTCTTCAGGACCAGCTGCGCTCCATCTGCCTTCAGGCAGGCGGTGTGCACCCTCCTAACAGCCAATGGAGCAGATGGATCAAAGTGGGTAAGTATGAGAGGAGGAGTCAAGAAGCCGATGAGAGCGGTGAACGCTTGAGCCTGCTCAGGGCCCCATGAGAATGTGGTATCCTTCTTCAGCAGATCTGTTAGTGGCCTAGCAACATAGGCGAAGTTCACGAAACGGCGAAAGTAAGAGCAGAGGCCGATGAAGCTCCGCACGTCAGATGTAGAGCGAGGCACAGGAAAGCTGCGAACGGCGCGAATCTTTTCAGGATCTGGTTGCACGCCGTCAGCGTTCACAAGATGGCCCAGTACGGTAATCTGACGGCAGCCAAACTGGCATTTCTTGGAATTCAGTTGAAGCCCGGCCGTTCTGAAGACTGCGAGAATTGCGGCGAGACGCGTGAGGTGGCTGTCGAAGGTGGAAGAAAAGACAATCACATCGTCAAGGTAGCAAAGACAACAAGTAGACCACTTGTAACCGCCCAGTAGAGAGTCCATCATCCGTTCGAATGTCGCAGGGGCATTGCATAGGCCAGAGTGCATGACCTTGAACTGGTATAGGGCATCAGGTGTTATGAAGGCAGCCTTCTCGCGGTCCATTGCATCGACAGAAATCTGCCAGTAGCCGGACCGAAGATCAATAGACGAGAAGTATGTAGCTCCGTGCAGACAGTCCAACGCGTCATCGATGCGTGGTAGCGGGTATGCGTCTTTTCCTGTGATGTTGTTCAAGTGGCGATAGTCAACGCAGAAGCGCCAGCTACCATCTTTTTTCTTTACAAGGACGACAGGGGAGGCCCAAGGACTGTCGGAAAGTTCGATGACCCCTTTGCTGAGCATTTTTTCGACTTCCGCTTGGATCACTCTGCGCTCAGTGTGGGAGACACGATAGGGGCGCCGACGAATAGGATTCGCATCACCGGTGTTTATCGGTGCTGAACGACGGACGTTTGGCCTAGAGGTCTGTCGTCAAGATCAAAAATGTCACTGTACGACGCGAGAAGGCGACGGATGTCATTAGCCTGTGCAGGGTTGAGGTCTGGTGCAATCATCTTCGAGAAATCATCCGGCAAGGAAGATGAGCTGTTAGTCGCAGTAGGCGTAAGTAAATCAGTCTCGGTGCTGAGAGTTGCAATTTCAAATTCGTCAGCATCAGAAATGTTGGCCAAGAACATGCCACGGGGAAGTACTTGAGGGCACAAGCTGAAGTTTAGAAGTGGTAGCGAAGTACGGTTGGCGGTGACAGTCACGAGTGTATGTGGAACGGCGACGTTCCGGCTCAAAAGAACGTCAACCAGGGGATAGAGGACGTATTCACCGTCGGGAACCTGCGGCTCTGCGGTCAAAACGACGTAAGTGACTGCCTGAGGTGATAGACGCACATCTTGAAAAGAGCACGGTCGCGGTGGCGTAGTGTTAGGAGCAGCGACGTTCTGAGGCAGTTCTAGCTGAAGGACGCCGGTAGCGCAATCGATGAGAGCAGAATGATCCGATAAAAAGTCCAGTCCAAGGATAACGTCGTAAGGGCAGCGGTTAATCACGGCGAAGATGAATGAAGTAGGTTGGTCGACTATACTTGAGCGGGCAGTACACAGACCAAGAACCAATGGGGTGCCGCCATCGGCCACACGGAGCACCTGCGTAGCTGCTGGTGTGAGTACTTTCTTTAAATGTTTGCGTAGGCTTGAACTCATTACCGATATGTTCGCTCCAGTGTCGACAAGTGCTTGGAAAGGTACGCCGTCTACTTTAACGCCAATGACACTTCGCCTAGTGGGTACAGAGAGAGGATTTGCTGCCGTAGTCGTCAATGCAGCACCACCTCCGGGGGATGCACTTCTTAGTTTTCCGACATGGTGCGGCCGAAAGCCACGGGGGACGATAGACGTCGTGGCTGTGGCGAACGGGACGATGGGCGACGTGTTTGCGGCGAACGAGATTGGTGTCCACGTGGCGAAGGCGAGCGGCTGTACCAAGTGTTCCTAGCGGCATTGTCAGCGGCGTTGGACTCGGGAGCGGGAGAAAAGTGGTGAGCATTACCGTCAAAACGGGTCATATTGGTCGTTGCACGAGGCGCCGAGGACCATGTGTTGCGGCAGTAACGAGCAATATGTTTAACGTGGTGGCAGGTGAAACATATTGGGCGGTCATCTGCAGTTCTCCACTCAGCCGGGTTGCG
Source organism: Rhipicephalus sanguineus (assembly GCF_013339695.2). Taxonomy (NCBI): domain Eukaryota; kingdom Metazoa; phylum Arthropoda; class Arachnida; order Ixodida; family Ixodidae; genus Rhipicephalus; species Rhipicephalus sanguineus. The sequence goes on from NC_051181.1 coordinate 980,099, forward strand.
AGAACGTGCAGAGAATCGTCGGTTTGAGAAGGACATAGCAGTAGGGCGTTCGCTGACTCTGGGCGTGGCAAAAGAACACACGGAATGCACTCCGATATTTTCCAGCTCCTGTCGAACGATGGCTTGAACGAGAGGAACGGTAACAGGGGCATCGGTGCTGCGTGAATAGAATGCTGAGGGCGCCATCGCTTCCAGTTCACGACAAACAATTCGTGTAAGGTCTTCCGGCGGCGAAGAATGTTGCGATGTCGACTGGTCTTCACACGTCGACGTGGCAGCGGTGTTTGGAAGTCTGGCGAACGGTTGGAGAATGCGGCGGCTTTTTGTTTGTTCGAACTGACGACACTCCTTGATGATCGACACGTAGAAAACAGCGCTACGAGACGGGACAAAGAAAGGGCACAAACACGGCGCTGACTATCAACCAAATGTGCTTTTATTTCACCAGTCCGCATATTTATACATCACCATGACTAACGAAAGCATAACAAAAAACCAGAAAAAACCGGTCAGCCTGCGCAAAGGCAAGAAAATTTTAACTCGACAGAAATGCTATCTCCTTCGGAAGCAGTGAAATCGAGGGGAGGCTGACACATGCCTCGCCGCCTTTACAAATGTGATATGCTTCAGAAACGAGACGCGCACGTTCGTCATAGTACTTTGATAGGAAATTCGTATCTTTAAAAGATGGCTGGCAGCCGCATTCATTGCAATGAATGGATAGTTGACTGTCTTTTGCTTGTTTAGAGACCTTGTTCGCGTGCTCGCGCAAGCGGTCATTAGCACACCGGCCAGTTTGACCAACATAGTAACGCCCGCAGGAAAGAGGAATCTTGTACACAACAGAATCGCAACATTCAACAAACTTTTGCCGGTGCTTCTTACTACATCTTTCCGTCTTGGTTTCTCTGTTTACCTGCTGACACAGGCTACCAAGTTTATTTTTGGCAGAGAATAACAACCTTACCCCAGCCCTACTGACCACCTTTTTAAGATTATGTGCCACCTGGTGCACATACGGGATCACTGCAACTGGTTGCTGGGGGTGTGTCGGTGATTGCACAGCTGCTGAGACCCTGTTCTTAAAGCTAGAAAGGAGGCTTTCAGCGATGCTGGTCAATACAGCTTCCGGGAAACCTGCCAGATTCAAACGTGCTAATTGACGAGAAAAACTCTCCTCAACCAGGTTGAGGAGAGTTTTTCTTGTCAATTTTTCTTGTCAGGGTCTCAGCAGCTGTGCAATCACCGACACACCCCCAGCAACCAGTTGCAGTGATCCCGTATGTGCACCAGGTGGCACATAATCTTAAAAAGGTGGTCAGTAGGGCTGGGGTAAGGTTGTTATTCTCTGCCAAAAATAAACTTGGTAGCCTGTGTCAGCAGGTAAACAGAGAAACCAAGACGGAAAGATGTAGTAAGAAGCACCGGCAAAAGTTTGTTGAATGTTGCGATTCTGTTGTGTACAAGATTCCTCTTTCCTGCGGGCGTTACTATGTTGGTCAAACTGGCCGGTGTGCTAATGACCGCTTGCGCGAGCACGCGAACAAGGTCTCTAAACAAGCAAAAGACAGTCAACTATCCATTCATTGCAATGAATGCGGCTGCCAGCCATCTTTTAAAGATACAAATTTCCTATCAAAGTACTATGACGAACGTGCGCGTCTCGTTTCTGAAGCGTATCACATTTGTAAAGGCGGCGAGGCATGTGTTAGCCTCCCCTCGATTTCACTGCTTCCGAAGGAGATAGCATTTCTGTCGAGTTAAAATTTTCTTGCCTTTGCGCAGGCTGACCGGTTTTTTCTGGTTTTTTGTTATGCTTTCGTTAGTCATGGTGATGTATAAATATGCGGACTGGTGGAATAAAAGCACATTTGGTTGATAGTCAGCGCCGTGTTTGTGCCCTTTCTTTGTCCCGTCTCGTAGCGCTGTTTTCTACGTGAAGTCATGCACCAACCAGCCCAAATCCGTACCCTACTGCAGCTGATGATCGAATCCACGGTAGAACAGCCCTTGCACATCAGAAGGTTGAATGCGTCGTCGGCGATCCCCTTCAGCACATGCCCGACCTTCTCACCTTCCGTCATGTCATTGTCGGCCTTTCGGCAGAGTACCAGCACGTCCTGAATATAGGAGAGGTACGATTCCGTGGAAGATTGGGCACGGCAGGCCAATTCCTTTTTGGCGGCGATCTTACGGCCGGCGGGTTTGCCAAAGACCTCTCGCAACTTTTCTTTGCATTGGTCCCAGCTAGTAAGTTCTTAGTTGTTTTCGAACCACACCTTCGCGGTGCCCCTCAAGTAAAATAACACATTGGCCAGCTGAAGTGTGGGGTCCCATCTGTTCGGTACACTCACGCGTTCAAACATGGTCAACCAGTCTTCAACGTCGACGCCATCGGTCCCACAGAACGTACCGGGATCCTTAGGTGGTACGAAAACAAGTGGTGGGGATGGCGACGTTGATGGAGACAGCGACGTTGATGCGGAAGCCTCAGCGTTAGCCATGGTTGGGAAGGCGATGCGACGTCCGCTGCGGAGCTCCGTTGCCTGCTGCAGTACCCCGCACTTTCACCAATATGATACGGGGTTGTTTTAGTATATACAATGTGTATTTACAAAGAAGAATTGGTAGAAGAGTCAAGCTGGCTGACCAGCACACTCGCGCGCCAGTCAGGCTGTCCAGCCCTTCGTCTTCCTTCACTTCATCTCCGTAACAATATCTTGCCCTTAGGGCTCACTCAGACTCACCAAACTTTTCCTCGTCCAGACTCACTCGGACTGAGACTCGCTATAATTTTTCTCAACGGGACTCACTCGGACCCACACTCACCAAGATATAATTCACTCAGACTCCCGGCTCAATTTCAGTCTGAGTGAGTGAACTCATGCGTCCGTTAGCATATAAATAGCTCTTTCTATCATAGTGTCAATGCTCTTTAACACCAATATCTCGCATAATCGGTGCTCTGCTTAGCACCTTTTGATCACGTACCTTCAAACACGAGTTATCAGAGTTTGCAATTCGAAAGGACCTTTTCACTGAAACGGATGACTCACACGAGATATTTAATCAGTAACTTCCCGTCAAAAAGTTCCGCAAATAACGCCTCTGATCACTAGATATAGAACTGATGTATGAACGGTAGTGCGTTGAAGTAGGTGGGAGTATACATGAGTGTAAATGTGAGCGATAGTAATGCTGAAGTTGACTATGTAGGACTATAGGTCTGCAAAAAATGTGGCGCTCACTCCAACTCGCTCATGCAATATATTTTGCCTTAAGGGCTCACCTGGACTCAGACTCACCAAAATTTTCCTCAACGGGACTCACCCAGACACTATAATATTTCTCAACCGAACTCACTCGGATTCAGACTCACAAAAACTGTACTCACCAGGACTCAATCAGACTCACGTCTCGAATCAGTCTGAGTGAGTTTGCCGGCCTATGGTTGTGACTGCTTAAAATGAGGCTTTAGCCCTGAACTATGAAATTTAGGTGTAAGTTTTAATTCGCATAGACAGATATTTTGCCTATTCTGCTTATTCAAAACCTTGTCTTAAGAAAGTCAATTTGAAGTGTAATGCACTGCCTCCATGCTCTAATTTTTCTCTTGAAATCACAAGGCAGAACCAGCTTGTTGGGAGTTTCTTAGACTTTCCAAATAAGTAAATGTGCTGAACAGAGTTGAACAGTACACAGGATGGGCTGCATGCTCCTCGTGATTTGAGTTATCGCTGTTAGGAAAATTTTCATTCATTTACACATGATAGTTATATTAATTGCTTGTCTAGTTTGTGTCGGCTAGGTGACATTTAAGGTAATGGCAAGCAGTAAGCAGCATAGAACATTTTCAATGCGCACGCATTTCATAGTTGGCAGAAACAGGATGGTGCAGTGCTTATAGGCAGGTGCTATGTACACCGCTGGTTTAGTCAATTATGCACTGAGAAAGACAACGTCTCGATGCTGTGTGGGGTACATTTTAGCGCAAACTATGAAAGAAGGCGCGGGAAAAGAGTACGAGAAAGCACAAAGGTCGAGCGCTAAACTTCAGCTGTTTATTCGAAAGGTGAAGTCATTAACAAATAACCATGTGTCAAGGACCGAGCACGGGAGCATGAATTATCCTTCAAGAATAAAGGAAACCCGCACTTACCTGCGCATTGCGTAGCCTGCAATTGTGAGCCTCTGCTTCGAGAGATCCAGATAATAGGCAGGAGCAGTGACACATTAGCGCGAGAGTTATTGGAGGCGTTCCACATTAAGAAGAGAGGCACGAGTTGTATCAGTGATACGTCTGTTTGTCTGTTACAAAACGAGATGCAACTATTGGATATGAAAGTGTGATTCTTTTTCCCTTACTGGCGCACGCATGCGCAGATGGTTATTTGTTGTTGGCTTCACCTTTCGAATAAACAGTTGAAGTTTAGCGCTCGACCTTTCTGCTTTCTCCTACTCTTTTCCCGTGCTTTCTTTCATAGTTTGCGCTAAAATGTACCCCATAGATTTCAACCAACTCGCCCAGCAACAAGTCTTACTCAAGTCTAGATGCTGCTTTGGCGTAAGCAGAGTTTTATATTTAAATGTAAATTAAATAATCCAGGCTGTCCACTGTGGCATGCCTCATAAGTATATATCTCTATTTTGTCCCGTCTAGCCTAGGATTTTAAATAATTTATTTGGAAGAACTTGCAGTAAGCTTTGAGGATAAATGAATTATTTTTCTAATAGAAGTTGAATCCACGAAACAACAAGCAACACTGCACACTAGCTTTTGTACCTTGTTCTTTTGCTACGTGTATAAAAACATGGCAGAAAAACATGGACAAGCAAGTGAGCCCCGTCTTTCTGCGTCATAAAGCTTCGTCTTTCTACATATTACAAAAATAAAAGTTTGCTGCACACTCATTGCATATCTCACAAGAAAATACTTGGCAGCTTCTTAATTTTGTATTTTTATGTTTTTTTAGAAAACTCTGCAGTAAGAGAAGTCAAGTTGGCATTGTGTATGAATGCAGAAAGCTTGATGGACTTCTTTACCTGAAATATTTTTCAGGAGGACTGAACACTTTTGGCAAAGCAGCAACAGTTCTGGCCCACCTGTTTCTCTACAAGACGGTCTCTTCTGCGAGCACTCCTGTGCCTTACAGTATGCCATACTGATGATCTTGTACATCTCTTGAGTATTCAGGATTGTTAGCACTTGGACTGCTCCACTGTGTTATGCACGGTGCTGAGTCCAAACTTTCCAATAACAGTGTGCATTTGAAAATTTTACATGGCTTGAAAAGATGCTGAATGTAAACTCATTTAATTTACTAAGCATGATTCTGGACTATTTTACAGCTGTTATTTATTGCCTGTTCAATTTTTATTCAACCTCATGGCATGTCCAGTCCTTGGCTCTAATGTGCCAAGCCACCACCAGTATTGATAGTCAATTTTTAATTCAAAGCATGTTATTGCCTAGCTCCGAGCACTAGCTGGCATGTAAATATTGTAACCATTGGTCTACTACTTATGCATAATAATACGGGTGAATAGGGTTGTGAAATAATGATATGTTCCCAAGCTTAACTTTATAAATTTAAATTATTTATTAAAAATATGTGAATAAAGGTGACTGTTTACAAACTTTGGCAGGTGGATCCATGGTCGACACCACACGTCTTTATACAAAAAAGTGAACTGCACAATCATGTGTAGCATGTTTTCATGCCTGAGGGCAAACTAATGCAATATAAAGAAAAATGGTACACCAACATGCCTATTTCACAGCCACATTTCTAGGAAGCGTTGCACGCCCTTATTGACTTATTGAGTTGCCGTCATGTGTAAGCGGACACCAAGTTCTCTGTGCATCAGGGGCATAGGCAGGAATTTGAAGTGGGGGCCGGTCAGGCAGATGCGGTCAAGTGTCGTTTGGGCTCTGTATGCCATAGCAAAAAGAATTCCAGAGAGGTGGAGGGGTGTGCCACCCCTGGCTACGTCACTGCTGTGCATGCCATCTCTTTGGATTGTACTTGCATACTGGCATTGCGAAGTGTATGTGTTGTGCTTTGTCATGAATTTTAGAAGTATACTTTCATATTATTTTACTGCTGTGAATTACTGCTCAGGATGCATTGTGCATGCTGTTTCATCTGTTCAATAATGAGCATAGGCTCTGTGGCAGATGAAAACGTATCTCTTCTTTGCAAAAAGCTTTCAATGAGCACAGGAGCTATGTCGCGTTGCCGCACTATTCTTCCACTGCAAGTGAAAATGCAAATTTATCATGCACTCTTCGCATCGCATATTAATTATTGTAGTTTGGTATGGCTGACCACTACACAACGGAACATTACGAGAATTTACTTATTACAAAAGAAAGCTGTTCGCCACATCGCCAATATTGATTACTTCTTCCACAGAACATTATTTCGAGTCGTACAACATTATAAGAATAAATCATATGTACGCATTTCGTATTATGCGTTCATTTTATGTGTCTTCGCCCGCTATCAAGCATTTTATCACCTCAATTGCATTGCTTCAATAAAACTTGTAACTGGGCGAGTTGGTTCATACTTGAAGGTAAAAACCTTCAAGTATGAACCTTCAAATGCATTGCTTCAGCAGTACAGTAATCCTCGCACACGCTCCACTGACTTATGGTTAATACCACGTTTCCGTACTTTTTATAAACTGCAGTCCTTGAAACACAACATGCCATCAATTCTTAATCGATACAAAGATACAGGGAAACCCACGTTACAACTTCACTACGTCAAATAATTTTAAAATCATCAATATGAGTACTTCATCATTCAGCAACAAGCAAAAGCAATTCCTAATGAAATATATACATTATGTCCGGCATAAATTTACAGATAACTCGCTCAGTCTTCATTTATGCTTCATGTTGTTGTTTTTCATGCAGTGAATATTTTTCCTATATATTGTACATGTGCATCTATGTTTCTACAGATGTGTATGTGTGCATATATGTGCATGCATGCGTGTTTCATGCAGTGAATATTTTTTCCCTGTGTATTGTACATGTGTATATAAATTTGTGCAGATGCGTATATGTGCATATGTATGCATGCGCATGTGTTTATATAGATGTAAACTGTGGTTATTTTTCCCTTTTCAATATGTTTTTTTTTCTTCTTTTATATAATTAAGCTACATTTCGGTATCACCTTTAGTTCTATATTTATTACTGTAACGTTGCTGTTTTCTATGTAAAAACAATGCTGCTCAACGTTTTGTTCGCTGTTCACAAATTTCACAGTTAACTGTTCTGATTACATATAGTTCAACGATGTTTAGCTACTGACATGTTTCTGCTCATGATTTAGTATGTGCACCAAGGACGGGCGCCACGTGTGCCTCGATGTCAAGCCCTGCCTTGTGTTTTTGGTTTCCGGGCCTCTGTCAAGCTGCAGACCGCAGCTTTTAGCCCTGGAACCCATTCCAAATGTATTTGGAAAAAATAATAAAGAATTTGAATATTTTTACATTGACGTTGTGGATGTTATTGTTTTGATTCCAATAGATTCCATTAAAGTACTACAACCAGCCTTTATTGTATCATTTGAAGTTTAGGAATTTGTAATGCATTCAAACAAAAAGTCAATGTGCATGTAAACGAAATTCTTCACGCTCTGACATATAGATCAGTGATTCTCAGCCATGGATGTTTCGGGGACCCCTTGTGGACTGGTGGAAGTGATGAGGGGCCCCTTGCAGTGAGAGATAAGGGGGGGGGGGAGGGCTCTAAATCAGCACAACATGCAGCTTGAAATAGGTGCCTTGTGTTTCTCCGTGACAAAGAATGGTAAAACTAAAGTGTCACGCCAATTCAATCTCAACAGCTTGTCAATAAGTTGTGCGGTCTGCCGCCACATTTCGGCTGTTTCTTGCTATGCTCTCTCTTCAAATACGCAAGCCTGGAAAAGCACATGTCGTAGAAAATTGCAGTAAAAGCTTTACATCTCATGGAGAAGGGAAAGCATAAGTCAGCTCCGCCGCAACGCAAAACCGTTATGCGCTGAAACATACAAAAAAATCAGAAGGGGCCGTTGTCATTGGGCATATTGTTTCTTCAAAAAAGGCGTATTTTGTTTTTTGTTAGAAGATGCGTTTCGCGGACCCCCAAAAATGGCCTCGCTGACCCCCCCCCCCCCCCTTGAGAACCACTGTATGCTACAGATAATGCTTGTGTTCTACCAGTTGGGTTGAACCGATGATTTTTGCAAAACATCGCGCAAATAAGCGACAGGCAGTAAACGGAAACAGATCAACTATGACCGAACATTGATGGGTTGATCATTTATCAATGGTCGCATAATTTGTATAATAGATTTGGACATCAACTACAGGTGCACGAGGTAGTAGGAGTGCACAGGGTACCCACTTTTTAAATGCGAAGCATTTCTTTGCGAACGTCTGGCACTTTGAGCGTTTCTATCTACGTATCTATCTATCTATCTATCTATCTATCTAGCCGCCTACGTCCGGGTGCTCTCATGATCGCCTTCTTAACTTGGTGTAGACCAAAATTTGCATGGGAGGGTAAGAGTATTTGACGAATATGATTGCCGGTTCAGGACATGAATAACAAAAAAATCCTGTCGCGTACGTCGTCAAACCCTTTCCACTAGACACGTGTGGCACATACCCGTTTACCACGGGCCGCGGGGTACGGGTATGCGCCACAGGTGATTGACAGTTTATATCTACCCAGGAACAGCGAGGAGAGACATTGGTAACTTAAATGCTAGATCGTTAAGGAAAACCAACATCGGCAGCGTTGACTCAACCGAATGGAAAGAATGAAAATTAGGATCCCAGCCGGAATCGAACCCAAGCATTCTGCGTGGCAATCAGACATTCTACCACTGAGCCACGCCAGGTCTATAAACCGGTTTGGAAAAACAGCATGCGCAGGCGTTATATCGGTGCAACGTCAATTGTGCTTGTGGTGCTGGCTGTCTAATCTTAAAAGAACGCAATAAACACTACATGATACTCCTACGATGTGTACTCCTACGATGCAGGCGTCATATCAGATTAACGTCTGTAGTTCCAGTGTTGGCTCCGCTTTTATAGCAGTCTTATAAAGATTACATTTGTATTCCTATGATTGAGCAAGATATATTGAAGCATTCATCGACCCCAGAGGAATACATTAACGAAAGTTACATATGGCATCCACATCACCGCACCGTAAAGTGCACTTCTTCTGCCAGAACGACGCAGTCTCCTCTTCATTTCTTACGAGGCTGGACGATGGCCTCATGCTGACCGAGGATGATGCCAGATTGATTGACAGCCGCTTTGTGGATTAGGCTACATAGGCCACATACGCCCAGGTAGCCTACGAATACGACAAACACCAGCCACTGATGTTGGTCGGCGTAGCACTATCCAGGCCTACCAGCCTCGACGGCCTACACCTCACCAACGCGAAGGGTGGCTTCAGGTTCCGACACGTCGCCGGCTCTGTCGACAGACAATTTGTCGACGAAATGACCGAGGCATCCACGAATTCCAACAGCTCTACTATACCACATACTTCACTACACATGGACCCCTCGACACAACGATCACGACCGGATACTATAACAAGTCATGACCAGCTGCTGGTGCTCACTGATCACGGTGATGACGCCCTTGTTCAAGAACTGTCAAGAACTTCTTTCACACATGCACACGGGTTCGTGAAACGTGCGTGTGTTCTCGGGACACGTATAAGCACTACATATCACCTTAACGCTTCTGGTGTTGGTAATACCCACGTTGCCATTGGCAGCATTACCCAACCGTAAACAACTGGTTATATAACACATATGCGGCTCTTCATCATATATATGTGTGCGTATAAAATTTATACAAATCTTTAGTATCATTTTGTAACGTGTCGCTCACTAAAAAAAGTTACGCCAGTCACCTACCCGCCGCATGCTTCGCATAACATCGACTCCCACGGTACGTGGGATCTGCCGAATTTTTCAGCTTTTATTTATCTGCTGCACTCATGTTCATGCTATGTGTAATCCTGAATCACGAAAATGTCAAGTGTGTGCAGCTGTGACAAAAATATCCTGCCAATTAAAATGAAACTTTATTTTCTGAAGAACAGCTGCTTCACTGAGGTATACAATAATGCCATTTATTTAAATAGGTACTGCACATTCTCTTCAGGAGTAGTGCCAACTACACGCGGACGTTCGCAATGCAGAAGTGCAGCAGTATTATCTTTTCTATTTTAAGGTAGACATGTCACTCACGAATTAATGGACATCGTGCTTAACCTTGGTGGACGCCTTCCACATACATTTTAACCTTGGCGTGATACGGAAGAGTAGAGGTCATTTAGTAAAAGGGTAGCTAGTCTCCGAGTATCAAAGCAATTAAATACCGACTATGACTGATTAAGAAGCACTGTATGTCGTGCCTCAGCGCGCGTAAGTGCTCATCACGCAAATATTCGTCTAACTGCTCAGAGGTGCCGCTGACCCTGCGTGCAGCTCGCAACAGCACCTACACGCGCCATAAATGCACATGCTTGTGTAGGTGCACGCTAAAATGCCCTTGGAACTCTGACATCGACGTATGTATCAAAAAAGTCACATTTTCGCCGCAACGGCGAAGCAATGAATGCGATAGCATTAAATTAGAATGTAACGCGAAGAACGGGAAGCAGCTCGAAATTGCCAGCGCGTCGCACGAGCCCAAAGGACGCACGAAAAGAACGCACACAGGACGAGCGCGAACTAATGCGTCACAGCTCGACACTTGAAGCGCACTGCTCAAACATAAAGCAGGACGCACGAAACTAACGAACAGGTACACACAGGACGAGCGCGAACCAATTTTACAGTTGTTGCTTATTTCTGTTTAACCAGCCGCTGCAGCGGCTGGTTACAGTTGTTGCTTATTTCTGTTTAACGCGGCCGCTGCAGCGAGAGAAGCGACCTTCGTACGCTCTGCGACTTCAGCGCGGACCTCGCGGGGAAAGCACAAGACATACAACCCCCCGCTCCACCATCCCCTTCTTTCCTCGAGATAAACGCACGTGGGCGACCATGCCTGACCATGACGTGTAGGGCGAAGGGCAACGGCGTTCGCAGGAGCGGGGCGACGATCTTTAAAGCGCGCCACACGCGTGCACATCGCGCCATCTATGTGGCAACTAAGAAAGCATGCTGAAGTACCTGGTGCATATAAATAGCTCGCCGTTAGCAGGTTGAAAGACGGTGCTGTCGTGGCCTAACGTCTAACGCGGCGGGCTGCAAAGCGAGAGGATGCCCGTTCCATTCCGCGCGTCGGAAAGTATTTCTGAATGATTTTTCTTTGTGGCTTATACATACTTATACATATACGGTGAATTACGGTGACGGGGACGGACATTTTCCAGCCGAGACTGTCCATATAATTGCTATCGCAATAAAATATGCGACAGATGTTGGTCTTCGAACAGCTGAGAACACACTGCAGATACTTGCAGCTCGCGGCAAAAATAACCAAAACTGCTCCAACAGCACACGCTCGTAGAATACACATACGTGAGTTTCGCTACCTCACGCCGGTATCAGCACATTTTTGGGCGAGCGAGCCATCCACGATGTATGGTGAACACACAAAAACACACGTTTATGATTTCTCTTGCGGCACGACAAACGAGGAACGGAAGTCGGAGATGCAGGTGCTAACGGTGGCCTTCGTGAGCTGGCGCCGCGCTAACTATTTACTAACCTTATCAACGCGCAAACACACGCCGGTGATGCAAAAAAAAAAAGAAGTAGCAAGCTCCGCCCTCTTGTTGCAAACTACTTTGTAAATATATAAGGCCGTGAAAAGTCAACGAAGCATGCGGTGGCTCTGTGGCGTAGTGGTTAGAGTGTCTGCTTCCGGTGCTTGTGGTCATGAGTTCGATTCCTGTGTCGTGTGCGATTTTTATGTGTTGTCATATGTGCGCGTTTACATTGATGTCCATTTTCTAATTATCCCTACATATAAGTATTACAGAAGTTCTGTGAAACGCTGTTCGAGTGCCAAAATTTCTCTTTTTCGCAGCCGACTTAGGGCCGCCTATTGAAAAATATAAAATAGCCAGGAAAAATATAAACTAAAATTCTGCAAAGCCCGCGTCAAGGCTATTGTGTTGCTTTCTCTGGAGCCGCCTACGGAGTCACATAATGAATTGACTAGCAGCGGCCGTAATTTGAACGGATTTCCTGCCTGCAGGCGTGGATTCCAGCGAGTATTTGACTAACAGTCTAGCGAAACGCTCACTGACATTGCACCTGCGTTCACATCTCTCCCTAAGAGAGCGGGAAGGTTCTGTTTTAATAGAGTATTTTAGTCTGTCCGGTATTCCGGTAAAGCGAAGGCGTAGCACATTACCGGATACCGTGTGCCGTAGCTGCCGCCGCGTCAAGTTGCGCCAGCTATGGAGGATAAAAACAACTAACAAACACATGTTCGGTCCCTGCCGGCGGCAAGTTATCTTTCCGTCCACTTTCTTTCTTCACATTTATATCCTAATTACTACAAAGGCCGTCCTGTATACTTTCTGTGGCATTATTGTCTGTTAGTTCTAATTAATGTTGTGCCTAACAACGAAAAACGAGCCCTTAAAAAATAATGTTCTTTCCTTCACTCATAGCGGGGGTCTCGTTCTGGCAGACTTGATGCCTTCAGGTAGTATGCGAGGGATTATTGGTCAGCTGCTTGCTCGTAAATAGATCACGTGCTACGTGACGCCAGAAAAGGCAGAAAAAAGAGTGTTCCACACTCGCCGCCATCACTGCGATGGGCGTTGACTAACACTCCTAATTTTAAATCCACATATATACCCTATAAATTGGACGGGGAGATGACCGCCGCCGTAGCTCAGTGGTAGAGCATCGGACGCCTTATTCGAAGACCGCAGGTTCGGTCCCTGCCGGCGGCAAGTTATCTTTTCGTCCACTTTCTTTCTTCACATTTATATCCTAATTACTACAAATAACGTCCTGTATACTTCCTGTGGCATTATTGTCTGTTAGTTCCAATTAATATTGTGCCTAACAACGAAAAACGAGCCCTTAAAAAAATCTTCTTTCCAAGAAACACATAATGTATGACCTCCGACATTTCGGGATTGTCACTCGCTAAGCCTACATCATTGAATATTTGAGTATGGCTCTCGAAAACGGTGCTGAATCGACACGAATACCTTGCTGTCGAAGCTTAAGGACGTGAACCTAAAGCAAATAAAAGCATCAGTTCGGAGATAACGAGCGAGAGAGCGCGCGACGGCCACTTGATAGATTAGAGGTGGACGGCAATCGCTTTCAGCGGCGCGGCCATGTTTACCGGGCGTGCGCATGCGCAGTTCACACCCGGTATTCCGGTACACGCATAGCATTTTGCGTATAGCGGTGTGCCGGAGAGACTAAAATCCTCTAATGTATGCGTTTTGGTTGCGAGCGCTCTACGTGCTTTGGTTGCGTGAATGTGTGCGCGTATGAATGTGCCATTTTCTGTGCTCGACTAATTTTATTTCAAAGCTGTTTCAACGTGATAGCTTTACTCCCTCGGAGGAGTTCTTTCACTCTATCGCAGACGGAGTACTGTACTCCATGAGGAGGAGTTGAATCACTCCCTGTCTAGAGGGCGTTGTTTCATCCCGGAAAAGGGAGTGCCCAGCAGGACAAGCCAAAACTCTCGCAAAGGACGTCGGGGTACTCCCTTTGTTCTAAGAGTGTGGACCCATGTGGCCGAAAGCACATCGGGCCGCTCACAAATCCAGGCCTCTGCAAAACTATAACATCTGCTCAGTTTTGATGTTGCCTCTTATGCAATTAGCCAGCCGGAGGCATCGCGAAAGTTTGGTGAGGTCACCTAATGGAGCATAGCGGATATTACTTCATCTCTTAAGAAGCGCAAAATGATACGGGGACGAAGCATAGACACACACAGGACAAGCGCTTCCTAACAACTGATTTTATTATCGAAACAACTCGGATTTTTATTCCAACGGAACTGCGCAAATCACATCTGCTAATGCCTTAGCGCACATCGCTAAAACAACATAAAAAAGTCATTCACACAAATGCAGAAGGCAGGTGTATCTCTTTGTCTGATAGGGCTATTGAAGGATGACTAATGCAGTCATCCTTGTGCTGTGAAATGAAAAAAATTGCGCTTCTTAAAAGATGAACCGTTCCTTACTAGGCCAAACAGCCGTATTGCTGGATATTACTTGTAGTTTTTAAAGGGGTCATGACACGGTCGCCCTTGCGGTGTTTAGCGAATGGTAAAAAGGTCTATTGTGCCTATACATATATGAAGAATGGACTCTAAATGAATATTTCAGTGCAAAATAAGCCCTAAAAGTCACCGGCTATAAACCCCGCCGACCGCCATTTTGGCACGGCGTGTGTGACGTCATGTACTGCGTGTAGCGGAACCGAGTTTCAGCCATTGCAAATCGCTCCATTTCTACGCCAAGGCATTAGCTCGATTGCACGCGCAGCTGAGCCCGGAACCAAATCGTTCGCTGGTATGCACGCACAGCAAAAAGCTGCTTACATCATGACTCCAGTGCGCCAGTGTTGCTCGGCTGTCGGGCCCCCTCGCGTGTTTATAAATATACTCAATTACAAATTAATTGCTCGAGCAAACGCGCTAACATTTCGCCAGCTTGTTTGTGAACGCACAAGGATTAATCCAGATAACACAAACTATGGTCGAAAATTGAGTGTCATGGCCCGTTAAACTTTCGTGTAATTATGGAATAGATATCGACGAATGGAAAGTGGACGAAAAAACAAGATGTCGTCGGTAGAGACCCAACCGACCACCATCAAATTCCGCGTCCGATGTTCTACCAACTCAGCTACGACGGCAGCCATTGCCCCTTCCAGTTTATTGGGTATGTTTGTACGCGTAATCCTGGAAATTTTCGCCAGCGCCACTCGAAGCCATGACACCTATACTCGCTTCCCCGATGCGCTCGCCTGTGTGCTTATAGGACAGGTAAGAGAAGGCCAAGGTAATCGATGCCAAGGGACGCAGCTGAAGACGGCAGGCGGGGTGATAATATTAGGAAACTTGTAGGCATAAAATTGAACGAACTCGCGCGAGGCCCGGTAAATTGGATATCATTGGGAGGGACCTGCAGTGAACATAAAAAACGCTGATTACGGCGAAGGTCCATGAGAGGTCGACGACCCCCCGCATTGCAGTTCGTGATTAACGATTCGACGGTTGCCATTTTATGATGGTGAGCACCTCTAGACACCAGAGCACATTATTTCACATTGCCCGATGGGTGGGTGGTGCACTGTTGCAACGCCCGACGCTGTGATGACCGATTCTAAGCGGCGCACAGCAGTACAGAGCAAGGCCAGCTCGCGCCGGAAACGTTTGCGTCGACTGGAATCGACGGCTGTTGTGCTCGGCCAGAATCGCGGCACACCATATTTTATCTGTTTTGCCGGTCTGCGATACATGCCCGGCGCTGGTTGGTATCGCCGCTCGTGTGGAAACCCGATCTCACGCGAAGCCGTTTTTGCTGATGTGCGTTGAAATCGGCGACGCTTCGTCTCGCCATGTGGACCTGGTTCCTGTAGTGCGGCGTGTGTCGTCAGCGTGCGCTTACTCATCTACTCTCTTATCCGACACGACAAAACCTCCGATAGAATGCTGTTGGTGAAGTTGAGCTGATAAGCCTTCGGGGGTCGAGCCTTTCTCTGGACGCTCACACGCTTAGCCGACGGTCCCCTCGACGCAGTGCGGAAGGAAACCCTCGCGGGGAAAGAAGGCTGCCGCTGCGATAGCGTCTACACTTGCAGGTGAGTACACTCTTCTCTCAAGTAGTGACGCTCGGCATATACAATATGATTTTGGTTTCCTGCGACTTAGTCGGTCCCGCTTTCATATTACGTCGGTGTCCCACAAATCACCAACAGCGCGAAGGAACAAGTATGCCAGTTTCATTCACGTCTGTATCGCTTTTAGCAAAAGGAAGAAAAAGAAAGAAAATCTGTAATGCCGAGGCGCCAACAATTGCAGGAAGATGCAGCGAAATTCACTGCTGAAATGTACACTCTGTGCGCGTGATTATTGCAGACGTATCCTATTTCATTTCTGCTACAAATCTCGAATAATAGAAAAACGTCGTTTCCTGCTTAGTCACTTGTGCTTGACAGTTGAATACAGTCACTTGTGAAACAGCACGTAATCTTCAAGGAAAGACCTCCCTCGACGACTACAGCCCTTCTTAACCACTCTACGTGACATCACCATATGCTGTGATAACGTGATTCTGCTCCTAAAGTAGTGGTAGCGGGTTCAGGTCCAGGTTGCAGCGGTACCCGCAGTTCAATACATGAGCGATCGTGTGTGTAATTTAGGGCGATGGGAAGCAGACCTCGCGCAGAGAAATGTATTATATGCCGGCTTCCAATATGGGACCTCTCCAACACTCAGCGTTTTTTTTTTTTGTGCGGTGCGTTAAACAGTAGCTCCAATCTTTCAAGTCCGGAGAAGCTTAGCACTGTTCACTGTCCAACAGGGTTTCCACGAGAGCGTTTATTGAGTGCCGTCAAAACAACAACAACGGAAGAAAAGAACAAAGCGCCTGAAATCGGCGCAGCGCAATACAATCTACTGTAGTACGAGCATGTCTTAGACATGGGTAATACATTGTTTTCGTGGTTTAAGCGCACTCCAAAACAAACTCTGTAGCAGCTAAAACCTTGTGGACGGTGGCCGCGGCTTCTGGAACAAAAACCTACGTGACGTGAATGAAAACTCACATAAATAAATGTCAGGGTTTGAGTCAGAATCGAACCGAAGTATTCTGCGTGCAGGTATTCCACAGAGCAACGCCAGTGCTTGAAGCCGCTTTGTGAAAAGACCCTTGTCAAGTCGGGCAAGGAGTCACGTCAACAGATGTCGTATTGCGCGGCAGGAAGTTGTAATATCAAGGCGATGGACTGGGCTAGTTTGTACATGTTAGAATCACACCAGGCGTCACACCATCAGAACTGCGTAACGAGTGAGATGCTGCCAAGCCATTACAAAGAGCATTACCACCCACGCGTCTCGTCGGAAAAGAAGGTTTCAACGAAGGGATGTCGCTTCCGGAATGTCCAAAGAACGCAGTTGTCATAGCGGCAAAGTCGGTCTCGTCACTCGACATTTATATCACGTGGCGCTGCTGCACACGAGCGTCTAGCGAGCATGCACGGATGGATAAAATGCTCGTCGTTCAGCGGTGCTTGTCAAGTATAATTTCTCGGTTCGATTCACTCTAAAGATGGCCCCTACACACATGACTGGGTTGGTGCAATCTGATTGCGACCGATCGCTGATGCCGTTTTCCTTGTTCCGTTCGCCATATTTTACATTCTCTATTTCGAGGTCACCTACTCGCTTTACATCGAAATAATTTTGTAGCTCTCGGACAGATCAGATGCTTTTGAATGTGACGTTATCAGTCGCTGCTATAGGACTTCCAGAAGAACATAATATTTCATTGTTCTTTGTTTCAAACAGTGCAAATCACGCGACAGATTTCGTGATAAGATATAACAGCTCACGTTATCGAGGCTCATGCTCTTTCACTGCTCTTTGTGCCAGCATGTGTACACCGCATGACAAGTTTCGTGATAAGTGATGTCAACCAGTGTTATTGTGGGCCGCTGACCTTCTAGAGGTTATCACTAGAGGCCGTATTTTAGGCAAATGCTTATTTTGTTCCTTGGGCTCCTATCGCGCCAATTTGATATGAGCATGAATTAGAGGTTAAGAAGGGCTTTTATAGTGTTTTTATAGTGCCTATAAATGCCTGTTTTTGGCGTTCGTGCCTAAACGCTTAAAATGCCCATAAAGCCCATTTTCAAAATGGGCGCTTATATTGCCACGCGCGCTTCTTTGCTATGCTTATGTAACTGGTCCGTTACACGTGTAATCGCTGTCTTGGCCAAACCGCGCCCGAATGGCTGGGAACCTTTTAGATTATTTCAGAATTCTCTTATAGCTTTCAGCGCACAAACGTCAACAGCTGAGTTCATTCTGGAACTAACGCGGCCACCAGCGATAAGGCTCGAATGTTCGATGCCGTATGTATAAATGCCGACACACCTTACCGCAGAGCAGATTATCGACAGCCGACGCTCTGTTCACTGCTATCAGTGTACAGTGTGTATTGCTGTCGGTTGACTTTCCGTTTCACGGCCACAAGTTCGGCCAAATGAAGAGTTTCATTTTGGACACGCCGGCTGCTGTCTTCGTCAGCGTCACGATGGACGCTATTTAATCTCAAGCACCGGTCCCGGGTACTGCTTGAGACCGTTATTCATGTTACCACGCAACATTGATTGTTGGGAACTATGGAGTTCAACGTAGCCCTCTAGTTCAACCAACTCCCGGGAGAAATCGCTAGCAGCATTGCCGGCGAGCAGCAACCGCTAGCAGCAGGGCTGGGACACGCCGGCGAGCATTCGCCGCCACCCTGACACGGCGTGGGCAGTTGGCGAATGCGAAACCGCGGAGAGCCGAAAAAGTCATGCCGAAAAGACACCCAGCAGTGTGTTGATTCGACAGTGCACACTTGACTCACCAGGCAGAATACGAGATCAAGAAGGGAGCCGACAGATGGATACACGTTATAGGTTTCAAAACAGGAGAAAGTGCCTCAGATCAGGCTGGCCGACGTTTCGATAGGGGACCTATCTTTGTAAAAGGCGCCTTGTCATCCCTGGCGTGTTAGTTTTAAGGGGTTAGTGATGACGTCATGTCCAGCGGTGGCGCGTCTGTTGCTGTTGGTAATTTCTGCCTGGAAAGAAAGAAACTCGAAAGCAGAGGAGTGTAGCGCTTGCCACATTTCAAGAGAGTTTGCAAACATGTTCGGGTCTGCCATGTCAGAGTTAAAGGAAGCTGCAAAGAAACAAAAAAAAGGGACGGGGGGGGGGTACAACCAAGCGAGAGGGCGAGTGCAGCCATCACAAAGAGCTGCAGAAGGTGGTGAGGAAGGAAACTACACGCGGGGACAAAAAACCGGGCGGCTTACGTTGAGATGTCCGCCAAGGAGCTGCAGAAGGTGGTGGGGAAGGCAGCTACAAACGAAAAAAAAAGGGGGTACTCGGGCGGCGTACGTTTAAAATTCCGCCTGCCTACTTTAAGTGATCTTGAAAGGGTTGCCTGAAAAGCTCCTGCTTAATGGGTGAAGTAATTGGCTGGCATATGCATCCAGTGTCGTCGGTGGCTTCCAAAAATTGGGCACCCGTCAACTAAGAGGGGAAAAAAAGGAGAAAGGAAGGAGGGGCGGCCGGGGGGGAACAATCAGAATAAGACTCGTAGAACTTCCTGAGAAGGCGAGGGCTGTGACAATGCTGGCCAGAAGCGGCCTTTGTAGCGCGGAAAGAGGAAAGGAAACCGTGGTTCGGATTCACTAGAAAATGAAAACATCTTAAGAGTATAATATCTACACGTATGTGCACATTTATACATGCAAGGTTAAGAGATATTAAAAAAGAATATTGATAGTGTATTATGGGAGCTGGTCGGGATTTTATTTTGCGAATAGGTTAAGGGTTTTGAAAGCTGAGCGTACTTCATGTCTCTTAATATTATAGGAATCATATTATGGCTTTTAATGATTCCAAATTACCACGTGCTAGATTTATTCCTGATGGGTGTAGGGATTGAAATTTGTGTGTCAAATACGATTCCACGTATTTCCTCTCACGTGGCGACCGGAAGTTTGTAGAATGTAAAGCTTGGCTTGATCGAAATTGTGGTCTTGTTGATTGAAGTGGCTGGCTACTGCTTTTGGTAAGTTGTGCTTTGTGTCTGCGCGGTGGCCGTTCAGTCTTATATGAATTGGTTGTCCAGTTTCGCCTATGTACTGTTTTTTACAGGTGGCACACTCAATGCAGTAGATCAGGTTGTTTGAGGTGCACGTGAAGTTCGATGTTACCTTGTGAAGGTAATCGGATGCTGTGCTTTTTACGTTGGTGGCTGGCTGTATATGTTTGCACGTAGAAAATCTTGGACGCCCACAGGGTCCAGACGTCGGTGTAGTTCTTGTTGCGAGTTTTGCGTGTACGAGCATATCTTTAAAATTGGCGTTGCGTCTGTAGGCAACCTTAGGCGTTTCGGAGAAGATTTTTTTAAAGTTTCTGGTTGGTTGTTAGAATCGGATAGTATTTTGCGAGGATGTTGTTTATGTTCGGAAGTGCGTTGGAAAATTTTGTAGTGAGAAGAGGCGTCGTTGTTGTTGTGGTTTTAGGGCGTGGTTTGAGTGTCTCAGTGCGATCTAGTTTTAGTGCGTCCTTGTAAGCCTTTTGAAGGAACGCGTTTGGGTGGCTTCTGTTTGCTAGTGTTTCTTTTAGGGTAGTAAGTCTGTTTACGTAATCCTGATCCTCTACGCATATGCGACGTAACATTGTTGCTTGGCTCCTGAAAATGCCCTGTTTACAATGTTTTGGGTGATGGCTAGTATAATCTAGGTATTGTTGCTTGTCAAATGGTTTTTTATACAGCGTTGTCTTTAATATACCATTCTCAAGATATATGGTTGTGTCAAGAAAGTTGATGCACTCAGCTGAGGTCTCGGGACGTGAACTTTATTGTTGGATGAAAGGAGTTTAGGAATGATGTAAATTTAGCTAGATTTTCCCTGCCGTGACCCCATATTATAAGTATGTCATCAATGTACCGAAGGTATGTGTGGGGTTTGTCTGCGCAGCGAGCCAGGAAGTCTGTTTCCAGAATTCCCATGAATATGTTTGCATAAATGGGTGCGAATGGGGTGCCCATTTGAAACGTATAACGTGTATCCATCTGTCGGCTCCCTTCTTGATCTTGGACTACATGCCTGCTGAGGATGATGGAACAGGGTAAGTGCCCCTTGTTGTCCTTGGCGCATGTAGCTAATCTAGGCGACAGTCAATTCAAATACCTACACGAACACTTCCCGTCAGGCCCACAAGCACCATACATTAGACACTTTAGCGGCGCACAGACGACAGACATCTTAACACTGGTATGTGATGCCCCAACAGATACCACACACTTCATTATCAATGTTGGAACGAACAACCTCCACATTCAAAATGCAGCAGAAACAATCGAATCACTAAACGACGTAATACTTTCAATCCAGACAGCTCGCCCGAACACACACATAACTGTGACAACTGTGGCTCCTCGACTACAAAACAAACACCGCCCATTGATTCACCAAACAACCGCACTGATGAGGCACACTGAGGAAAGAAACAAACTAAACACACTGATACTTGCCACATTTTCACAAGAATGTAGACGCCATCCACCACACAGAAATACACAATTCACGACACGAACACTTGGCCTGGGATGGCCTCCACCTAAACCACCGAGGCGTTGCAGCAGTCGCTCAGCGCATTAAACATCTCATTAAAGGACAACATAACGTCACTTACCAGCCCACACAAGGCCCTTCCACCATCCCTGTCTCCGTTACAGCGCCACGCACTAGAGCCACACTAGCCCACTCAGCAACATCCCACACGCAAACAACAGAACAAAAGACGAACTCACCACCGAAAACACACTCGTCTGTGAGCCAAACGGAGGCAACACACACCACAGCCGAAGCCTCCACACAAACTACACCCAACGCAAGGTCCACAGCCGAAGCTTACACACAAACAACATCCAACATGAGACCCACAGCCGAACCTTCCACACAAATTACATGCCCACCTCCACACTACCACCAGGAACCCGACACAACCGACACCGACGAAACAAAATCCGCAACCGAAGTGGTCACGCA
Organism: Rhipicephalus sanguineus; assembly: GCF_013339695.2. NCBI lineage: Eukaryota > Metazoa > Arthropoda > Arachnida > Ixodida > Ixodidae > Rhipicephalus > Rhipicephalus sanguineus. The sequence continues at coordinate 1,001,916 of NC_051181.1, forward strand.
GACGCCCACCCTCATACCTCCGCACACGGACACCCAAGCCGCAACAGTCGTCGAATCTAACGAACCAGAAGTTCAAACAGCTCCCAAACCGGAACGCGCGGACACACGCCGGTCCACCCGCACTAAGACAAACAAGTGACAAGCCCTTGAAATCGCTACTCCCCAGACACGCCGCATTGAATTTTTACAAGCTAGAAAACTAACCCAAAACCTCACCAACTACACCTGCCACCTCAACACGTACAAGCACTGCATAAAGAACAACACAATTCCCAAAGGACTAAAACTGAAAGCGACACCCGCGTTAGGTACTCTCTCCACCCAATATCAAGATAACTGGCAAACAGCACTAGACAACGCTTCATTTTCTCTCTTATATATACTCAAGAGCCACTGCATCCAAATTGAAGAATTTTCCCAAAAACACCAGAACATAATTCTAACAACCGAAGAAAAAAGGGACCTAGAACAATATAAAGAAAAACAGAATAAAAAATTCAGGCAAAAGCAGAATAAGAAAATGATTTCCAATCAAGGAACACCCTCCCGAACAACCACCCTAGTCCCGCTAACAACTGACAATACAAACAGAGAAATGCCAAGCACAGCTAACATCACACAAATAGAGCAGTCTAATGTTATAGACATTTCATGTACATTAAGTCTAGAGGAAACAAGGGTCTTAGCAAGGGCCTAAACTTTTGTCCAACCAACAACACAATAGATGAATTCGAACTACACAGAGACCTCACAGAGTTTTCACGAAGAATGAGCATTAGACACTTTTTTGCAGATAACGATGGAGCAGAAACAGGTACTACAACGCTCAGGGCTCAGTCTACTTGGACTCCCGAACCAGAACAGGCAGTTGAACTCGACTTATATCTTAAAGCTATCACTACAGAAATCATTAATCAATCGAAATCATCTAAAAAGCCTAGGAACATGACTTATTCGGAGAGTCAGCATCATCTCTAACCTCAAGTCGCGCGAAGACATTATCATCAAGGAAGCCGATAAGGGAGGAAGCATAGTCATCTGGCCAACACAGAAGTACAAGCACGAGGCTTACAGACAACTCAATAACCCGGAACACTACCGCAAACTAGACAACGATCCAACAGAACAATACACACTCACAATCACTAACACACTTAGATCCCTCCTTGCTGATGAATTAATAACTCCATCAGAATTCAAGTTTCTGAAACCAAACAACAAAGCAGCAGGGCGGTTTTACCTCCTCCCCAAAATTCACAAAGTACCATCCACCGCATTATACACTGCCAATATTCCAGGTCGCCCAATAGTATCAAACAACAACAGCCCAACCGAGAGCCTCTCCGAATTTCTTAACCACTTTTTCGGGGACATTCCGAAGACATTCCCGTCATTTGTACAAGACACCCCACATCTACTGCGAATAATAGAAGAGATTAGTAGCAAAGGCACACTACCACAAAACGCCATCCTCGTCACACTAGACGTTACCGCTTTATACACGAATATCCCGATCCCAGAGGGCCTAACCTCAATAAAGCAAACTTTAAATCAACATAATGTACAGCATTCTACTGAAGTATATTTATCATTACTCGAACTAGTACTATCACACAACTATTTTGAATTTGAAGAAAATTACTACCTTCAAATACAAGGAACAAGCATGGGCACCCCATTCGCACCCACTTATGCAAACATATTCATGGGAATTCTGGAAACAGACTTCCTGGCTCGCTGCGCAGACAAACCCCACACATACCTTCGGTACATTGATGACATACTTGTAATATGGGGTCAGGGCAGGGACACTCTAGCTAAATTTACATCATTCCTAAACTCCTTTCATCCAACAATAAAGTTCATGTCCGAGACCTCAGCTGAGTGCATCACCTTTCTTGACACAACCATATATCTTGAGAATGGTATATTAAAGACAACGCTGTATAAAAAACCATTTGACAAGCAACAATACCTAGATTATACTAGCCATCACCCGAAACATTGTAAACAGGGCATTTTCAGGAGCCAAGCAACAAGGTTACGTCGCATATGCGTAGAGGATCAGGATTACGTAAACAGACTTACTACCCTAAAAGAAACACTAGCAAACAGAAGCCACCCAAACGCGTTCCTTCAAAAGGCTTACAAGGACGCACTAAAACTAGATCGCACTGAGACACTCAAACCACGCCCTAAAACCACAACAACAACGACGCCTCTTCTCACTACAAAATTTTCCAACGTACTTCCGAACATAAACAACATCCTCGCAAAATACTATCCGATTCTAACAACCAACCAGAAACTTTAAAAAAATCTTCCCCGAACCGCCTAAGGTAGCCTACAGACGCAATGCCAATTTTAAAGATATGCTCGTACATGCAAAACTCGCAACAAGAACTACACCGACGTCTGGAACCTGTGGGCGTCCAAGATTGCTGAACATATCGTAAGTGGCGCGAAGCTAGGTACATGAAAAAGGGCCGGAGGAAAGAGACAGAAGAGCGCCAATTCTGTCTCTTTCCTCCGGCCCTTTTTCATGTTCCTAGCTTCGCGCCACTTACGATATGTTCAGCAAACTAAGGCACCAACTCGCCCAAAAACAAGTTCTTTTAGCGTCCAAGATGTTCTACGTGCAAACATATACAGCCAGCCACCAACGTAAAAAGCACAGCATCCGATTACCTTCACAAGGTAACATCGAACTTCACGTGCACCTCAAACAACCTGATCTACTGCATTGAGTGTGCCACCTGTAAAAAACAGTACATAGGCGAAACTGGACAACCAATTCATATAAGACTGAACGGCCACCGCGCAGACACAAAGCACAACTTACCAAAAGCAGTAGCCAGCCACTTCAATCAACAAGACCACAATTTCGATCAAGCCAAACTTTACATTCTACAAACTTCCGGTGACCACGTGAGAGGAAATACGTGGAATCGTATTTGATACACAAATTTCAATCCCTACACTCATCAGGAATAAATCTAGCACGTGGTAATTTGGAATCATTAAAAGCCATAATATATTCCTATAATATTAAGAGACTATGAAGTACGCTCAGCTTTCAAAACCCTTAACCTATTCGCAAAATAAAATCCCGACCAGCTCCCATAATACACTATCAATATTCTTTTTTAATATCTCTTAACCTTGCATGTATAAATGTGCACATACGTGTAGATATTATACTCTTAAGATGTTTTCATTTTCTAGTGAATCCGAACCACGGTTTCCTTTCCCCTTTCCGCGCTCCAAAGGCCGCTTCTGGCCAGCATTGTCACAGCCCTCGCCTTCTCAGGAAGTTCTACGAGTCTTATTCCGATTGTTCCCCCCCGGCCACCCCTCCTTCCTTTCTCCTTTTTTTCCCCTCTTAGTTGACGGGTGCCCAATTTTTGGAAGCCACCGACGACACTGGATGCATATGCCAGCCAATTACTTCACCCATTAAGCAGGAGCTTTTCAGGCAACCCTTTCAATATCACTTAAAGTAGGCAGGCGGAATTTTAAACGTACGCCGCCCGAGTACCCCCTTTTTTTTTCGTTTGTAGCTGCGTTCCCCACCGCCTTCTGCAGCTCCTTGGCGGACATCTAAACGTAAGCCGCCCGGTTTTTCTCCCCGCGTGCAGTTTCCTTCCTCACCACCTTCTGCAGCTCTTTGTGATGGCTGCACTCGCCCTCTCGCTTGGTTATACCCCCCCCCCCCTGTCCCTTTTTTTTTTTGTTTCTTTGCAGCTTCCTTTAACTCTGGCATGGCAGACCCGAACGTGTTTGCAAACTCTCTTGAAATGTGGCAAGGGCTACACTCCTCTGCTTTCGAGTTTCTCTCTTTCCAGGCAGAAATTACCAACAGCAACAGACGCGCCACCGCTGGACATGAACCCCTTAAAACTAACGCGTCAGGGATGACAAGGCGCCTTTGACAAAGATAGGTCCCCTATCGAAACGTCGGCCAGCCTGATCTGAGCCACTTTGTCCTGTTTTGAAACCTATAACAGGCAGAATACGGGGGTTCTGCGAACCGTGCGGGACAAATCACAATTGGACGGCTATGTTCAACTGCTGCGGCCTTTGTGCCATCTTAAGCAATGACATTTGTGTCCCTGTCGTAGATAGAGGTCGCGCATGTTTTCATTTGAAATTATTTCAATTTGTGTGAAAATTTATTGTGCTGTGTTTACGATATTGGAGGCCTAAAAAGTTTTTCTGCCTGCCTATTTTTGGCGCCTAGAACGAGCTTTTTTCATGCCTAAAAATCCGGCCTCTGGTGTCACCGTTAGCGATAATGGACTTCTATATGTCGCTGCAAGTGTGGCAGTATCGTCGAAAATTGTTCGTGCTGGAGCAGGCAATTCGCGGCTGAGTTCTCTTAGAGAATTTCAGGCTTGAAATTTGTTATTTATTTATTTGCTTGTGCTGTCCATCCCACCAGCTAGAGATCATATAACGGGAAGAGTACGCGCATGCTTCTATACCACAATGCATAACAATTAGCACATATTAGATTCGACATAATAACCGGGCAATTAGCATATGGAGCAATGACAGATTATTACATCGCACTTACGTTTCGAATAAACAAGAGGTAATAAAAAAGATAGGCTACAATCAGCATAGATAAACAGAAGCATAGGCAGCAACAACAAAGCATTGCATCGTAATAGACTTAGGAATAGACAATGTGGTTCAGATTTCGGGGATTCAAACGAGGATTTCTCATACAAATAATGAAGTAAAATGACACAGAAATCAATAGTGACGAAGGTACACGTCATAACTGCAAAGTGCATGTTTCATTTTCGACTAATGTTAAGTACATCACGAAAGTTGGAGTAGGTCAGGGTTCGGCTTTTTTCCATTCACGTGCCATCAAAGGAAAGAAATATTTGGGCGCCCTCTCCCTATCGCGAAAATTGGGGCAACTGGGCGTGTGCGCGCCTAAGGAAATATATTGCCACCTGGTGTTTTGAGCCAACATGCCGTGGCAAGCCGAAAAGGCGAAGAAGACGAAGGCGAGGAGCCGTTGGATCGTGTCTGTCATTCGCGTCTTGCTGTTCCGGTGTTCTTGACCCTACAACGCCGATAGTGCGTGACAAACTGGTGGTTGTGCGAGGTAATCTATGCACCGTACCCCTCCGAGTAGCAAGACCTCAAGCATCGTACCGGTGGTTACTCCTGTGCGCCGCGCCAGCAGAAGGATTCGAGGACAAGCCCCCGAGTTTGGACTGCTCCCAGACAACATGGCGGCTCCGACCATCCCAACCGACACAAACCAAACCGGTACGGAAGACACAACGACGCTTCATTGTACTTTGCTCAATCCTCGAACGCCGAATCCCTTCCATGGCACTCCACATGAGGATGTGGAAGATTGGCTTGTTCACTACGACTTTGTTGCCGTGCACAACAACTGGGACAACGCAGACAAGCTGCGGCACGTATATTTCAGTCTCATAGATGGCGCACGTGTTTGGTGCGAGACCCGTGCAGGCATCTTAACATCATGGGAAGACTTCAAACGCCCGCTTCTTGAGACTTATGCCAATCCTGATCGTCGGGAGCGAGCTGAGCGTGATCTCCAGTCCCGCATACAAATGCCAAACGAAGACGTTGCATGTCGGGGACATGACGCGTCTTTTCCGACGAGCCGATCCCAACATGGCAGAAGAGAAAAAAATCACAGCATATCCACGGAGTGAATGATGATGAGTGGGCGAAGCTGCGGAGGTTCATCGGTAAACCGTGAATCTTCCGTGAATTCTGCCCAGTACATCATCACCGACGTGAGATCGGGCGCGTTTATACTAAAGGTTCGATGAGTTATGACGACTTGCAGCTCACTTTAATTTTACATGTACGCTGTGAATTTTCATTGTTTAGAAAACCATTGCTTTAGAAAACATCTGGCGTCTTTCGTTAAGCAGCTGGCGCCTTTTTGTTTTGCTTTAGAAACATCTGGCGTTCTTTCGTTTTGCTTTTACAGAACATCTGGCGTCTTTCGTTGGTTTATTTCATCAATCAACGGCGTTTTGAACAAAATTTTTATTGTTTAATCACGCACAGGAGAAATCTCACCAGGCACTACCTTGGAGGTAAAGAATGGCTGCTAATGGGAATGAGAGACAGAAGAAGTCGGCTTTTAGCTAACGCTGCGAATTTTTTATTGTTCAACAACGCACAGGAAAAATCTCCCACCGGCACCATCTTGGAGGTCAAAGCGTAAGACTGGTTACTCACTACGACTACGACTACGAGGGACGAACGGGTGCCGCCTTAAGGAGCTTCGCCCCTAAAAGGTGCGGTACCTCATGCGCGGGGTGAAAGAGCAGCTGTTCGATGGGCTTGTGCGCAGTCCGCACAAGACTGTGTCAGAATTTCTTTCTGAAACCGTGACCATCGAGAACACTCTTCGGCACCGGGCCCCATCATACGAACGACAAGTCAACGCTGCCCCAACTACGGACTGCTTTCGGTGGCCACATGAATTTCTTCCGAGAGTTCATACGCTCAGTAATACGCGAAGAACTTCAGTAGCTGTCAGTAGCCTCACCGCCCACTATCTCTTCTTTGTCCAGCGTTGTCCGAGATGAAGTCCAGCATGCCCTAAGGGAACCGTCTTTTATAAGAGAACCTCAGCCACCGAGTGGCTTCCCCCGGATATCGTATGCTCAAGCTTTGAGGCAACCGGCCACACCTGCAATGCCGCTCCACATCGCGGCCCCAGCCCTGCTGTAGACAGTCCAAGCGGCCCCGTATTGCAACGACCATCGACTGGCCCCGCGGAAATCAGACGTATGGCGTGCACCAGATCGACGTCCCCTCTGCTTCCACTGTGTCGAAGCTGGGCATGTATACCGACAGTGCACCTACCGGGAGCTTGGCCTACGCGGATTTTCGGCGAACTCACCGCGACCTAGGTTCGGCCAGTGGCCCCCTGAGATCGAAGACTACGTTGCCCAGCAGCGTGGATCCTCGTCATCCCTACACCAACCTCGCTCCCCATCACCGCGGCGGTTTTCCCCTAGACCCTGCACCACGCTCGAATAACTGTAGCTATTCGAGCGTGGTGCAGTTATTCGAGCGTGGTGCAGGGTCGGTAACCCAGCCCACGCCGGGAAAACTAACCTCGGCGAACTTCGGGGCAAGGCCGCTCAGAGTGGACATTATCAAGGCCCCCCATCAACGCTTAGGCGAACCAACGATCCACCGACGACGACATCACCGACTGATTCCGGAAAGGTTTCCTTGGACATTCCAGTACTGCTCGACGGTCGCAAAGTCAGTGCTTTAGTGAATACGAGTGCGGACTATTCTATCATTAGCGAAAAACTGGCCGCCCTTCTCAAGAAAGTAACGACGCTTTGGAACCGAACGCCAATTCGTACTGCTGGCGGTCATATCGTCACACCACTCGGCGTTTCCGCGGCACGAATACAGATTCGCGGTTGTACCTTTGTTGTCAGCTTGAGCGTTCTTCGTCAGTGTTTTCGAGACCTAATAATTGGAATGGACTTTCTCAGAGAGCACGGTGCTATCATCGACACTCGACAACGCCTCGTCACATTCTCGATAAAGAGCGCCACAGCAGCGAACGACGCTAGCCACCATCGAGTATGTCTGCGTGTAATAGACGACGCTGTCCCGATACCACCGCGCGCAAGTGTCGTGCTTAAAGTGGCGTGCGACGGATTAGCACACGGCGAAGTGGCGGCGGAAAGCAATCATTCCCTACTCCTTTCCCAAGGTGTCTGCGTAGAACGAAGCTTAGTTGACCTCCGTGAAGGCCACTGCGAGGTTCTTATCACAAACTTCAGCTACGCCCACCGGCGCCTTTTCCCCGGTACTGTCATCGCCTACGCCGACCCAGTAGCCGATGTCACTGAGTGTTTTGCTTCAGAGGCGATCGACACTGCTGAAGCACCTCTCCGCGGAGTCGACATAAGTCCCACTCTTCCTGGCGAAAACAAACACAGAATGCGCGACCTTTTGCTCGAGTTCCACACTTGCTTTGCACGTTCGTCGAAGATACGTCAGACATCGATTACGAAACACCGTATCATCACCTACGACGACGCGCACCGTATACGGCAGCAGGCTTACCGTGTTTCACCAACCGAACGACGCGCGATTCAAACGCAGGTGAAAGAAATGCTTCAAGACGGCGTAATACAGCCCTCAAGCATCCCGTGGTTATCGCCTGTCGTCCTGCTGAAAAAGAAGGATGGCACCCTTCGGTTTTGTGTCGATTATAGGAAGCTGAATAACGTCACAAAGAAAGACGTGTACCCGTTGCCTCGGGTCGACGATTCTCTAGACAGGCTGAGGCGTGCAAAGTACTTTTCCTCAATCGACCTGAAAAGTGGCTATTGGCAAATAGAGGTCGGTGAGCGGTACCGTGAAAAAACTGCTTTTGTAACTCCGGACGGCCTTTACGAATTTCGAGTGCTCCCTTTCGGCCTCTGTTCCGGCCAACTTCCAACGAATGATGGATACCGTTCTCACTGACCTCAAATGGAAAAGTTGCCTTGTCTACCTGAATGATGTCGTTGTCTTCTCGGAAACGTTTGACGAGCACCTTCGTCGCCTTCGGAGTGTTCTCGAAGCCATTCGATCGGCTGACCTCACCCTCAAGCATGAGAAATGCCATTTCGGCTACGAAGAGCTAAAGTTCCTCGGTCACGTTGTGAGCGCTGCTGGTGTTCGGCCTGATCCCGAGAAGACTGCTGCCGTGGCTGCTTTTCCAGCCCCGACGGACAACAAAAGTCTTTGACGATTTCTGGGTCTGTGTGCGTAATATCGCCGATTTATCGAAAATTTCTCTAAGATTGCCGAGCCACTAATCAGACTTACGCGTGACGACGCGTCATTTCTGCGGGCTGACGAACAATCGACTGCCTTTGCGGAACTGCAACATCGATTGTCTTCTCCTCCCGTACTTCGCCATTTCGATGAGGACGCTGATACAGAGGTACGCACTGACGCCAGCAACATTGGTCCCCGAGCTATCTTGGTGCAAACTCAAGATGGCACCGAAAGAGTTATCGCCTACGAGAGCCGCACTTTGTCACGAGCCGACATCAGCTATTCAACGTCAGAGAAGGAGTGCCTCGCGGTAATATGGGCTATACGAAGTTTAGGCCTGATCTCAACGGGCGCTCATTTAAAGTTGTGACTGATCATCACTCTTATGCTGGTTGGCTAACCTCCGAGACCCTTCTGGCCGACTAGCAAGATCGAGCCTGCGACTTCAGGAATTCGACGTCACCATCGTATAAAAGTCAGGTAGAAAGCATGAAGATGCCGACACGCTATCACGAGCCCCTCTCGAATCTGAAAGTGCAGCCGCACAAGACGACAGCGCCTTCCTGAGGACTCTCAGCGGGGCGGATCTGATCGCTAAACATCGCACGGTTAAGGCTCATCATTGATCATTTAGAAGGCGGCACCGCTTCAGTCCCTCGTCCTATTTCGCGAACGTTGCCGGCATTTTGCTTACGAGAGGGCATATTATACAAAAGAAACACCGGTGTCGGCAGCAGATCTCATGTTCTAGTCGTGCCTCAAGGCCTTCGCGATGACATCCTGTTAGCTTGCCACGACGAGCCGACATCTGGCCATCTGGGCTACTCGACGACTCTTGATCGGGTGCGACAACTATATTACTGGCCTAAACTGGCTGCTTGCGTCAAGCGCTACGTGAAAGGATGCCGTGTATGTCAGCGTCGCAAGTCGCCACCTTTAAAACCTGCAGGCCTCCTACAACCCATCGACCCACCGCGTACGCCGTTTGATCAGGTTGGAATGGACCTCCTTGGGCCGTTTTTTTTTTTTTGTCTTACTACGGAAACAAGTGGATAAGCAATACGTTTTGTTGGGCTAGTTGGTTCATGACTTCTGAAGGAAAATATTGTAGCGCAAAGCAACACACGGACAGACAGAGACGACGGGACTGGCGCTAACTTCCAACTGTGTTTATTCAAGAAACGTGCGTACATATATAAGGAACACAAGAACAGCAAGGGCATGACACTCGCGATAATCAGGCACAAAGCTAAGGGGGGATCATATCTATAAGCATCGTCAGCAGGAAATCACTTTTTTGGCGAACATTGCATAACAAGAAAGCTCCATGACTTTGGCGGTTGCACGCATGTTCAACACAATGCAATTCTGAAACCGCTAGATAAAGGAAAAAGGACCAAAGAATAAGCAAGAAAACTTGGAGATTGTTCATAAGATTGGTTTTTTTTTACATGGCGATAACAACGGTTCTACATGAACAGTAACTAGGAAGCAATGCGTCATACGTAAAATCGATGCTTCAGTATACATCACAAACGACGAATTGCGGGCGTAACCATTCAGAAAAACCAATGAACAAAAAACAAACAAGAAAAACATTTTTTTTTCTCTCTCTAACGGAAGCGCATGTGCTTCTGCAAGCAGAATTGTAATGAAAACGACAACAAAACTGAAAGGTCCAATAGGGTGCGTCAAAAAATCAACAAGAAATAACGGCAACAAGACTTAAACGTGCAAAGGGGCGTCAATAAAACAGCAAAAATGAAAGTAAGATAACCCAAATGAGGTGAAAGTTAAACATGCGTTGAACATGCGTGCAACCGCCAAAGTCATGGAGCTTTCTTGTTATGCAATGTTCGCCAAAAAAGTGATTTCCTGCTGACGATGCTTATAGATATGATCCCCCCTTAGCTTTGTGCCTGATTATCGCGAGTGTCATGCCCTTGCTGTTCTTGTGTTCCTTATATATGTACGTAGGTTTCTTGAATAAACACAGTTGGAAGTTAGCGCCAGTCCCGTCCTCTCTGTCTGTCCGTGTGTTGCTTTGCGCTACATTTTTTTCCTTCAGAACAAGTGGATCATTGTCGCAACTGATTACCTGACCCGTTACGCTGAGACGAAGGCATTACCACGTGGGACAGCATCGAAGTCACCCAGTTTTTAGATGTGAAGCATCTTATAGCGGAGTTCAACCCGGTGGCGGTGATGGTGGTGTGCGCCGTGACCACCCTTACTGCACATGCGAAAGCGCTCTCCACACACCTCCTCTCCCCTCCCCCTCTCCCCTTTCATCCTCACCCTCTCCACTTCACCTCTCCCCTTTCCCTCTATCCCCTCCCCATCTCCACTTCCCCTCTTCCCTTTGCCTCTTTGCCCTCCCCTCTCCACTTTCCCTCTGAAACGCGGACTCTACATGCCGAAACGCTGCTTCGCATCGATTCATGGTCCCATTCAGCGGGAGACGGTGTGATTTTCATGCATCACATTGTGCTTCGTCACGGCGCCCCGTCATTCATCATCACTGACCGAGGGACAGCGTTTACGGCAAAGCTCTTGGACGACCTCTTCAAGCTGAGTTACACGAACCACCGGGAGACCACTGCATACCAACCACCCTCAGACTAATGGTTAGACAGAAAGGATAAACAAAACGCTGGTGGACATGATCTCTATGTACGTGGATGTGCCGCATAAAACGTGGGACGAACTCCTAGCGTGCGTAACGTTTGCGTACAACACCGCAACACCGGAAACGACTCGATTCACGCCATTCCGCCTCGTTTATGGTCGAGAAGTTCAATCCATGCTAGACGCCATGATTCCTTATGACACCTCCTAGTAGAGGTGTGCACGGGCTCCGGGTAGCCCGAAAGCCCGAGCCCGACCCGGCCCGCGGGCCGGGCTCGGGCTACTTGGAGTTTTATCGGGCCGGGCTCGGGCCCGGCGCAAAGCCCGACTCAAGCCCGAAATATAGAGAATGAGCGGGAATTGTTTTCCAGCACGCACACAGCGCCTTTTCCGCGACCGCCCTTTACCGCTTTTCCTTTCCATCCCCTACTTTAAGCAAAAGGGGAGCAGGTAAAGCGCTGCCTCTATTTCACTCCGACAAACAGAGAAGTAACACCGCCTGAGCTGGTGACGGCGCCACGCGACTGCTCGCGTTAGATTTAAGGCCAAATCCCATATGGGTGAGAATGCACGCGACAGCGACGAGCGACCCGACGTAGATCGCCTTCGTGCAAGATGACGCTTGCATGGGCATACCCCGTACACGTGGCGGCTTTGGCGAGCGAACTCCATTGTTGCTGGCATGTGGCCGTCTACTTGTATTTTGTAACCTGTGTAATAGAGACTGTTCGTCGTGCGTCGTTTCATCATATTTGATATGCTCAATAAAATGCCAAATTACCGAAAAACGATGTTTTGTTTTCGCAACGAACCTTCAAAAAGCCGGGCCGGGCCGGGCCGGGCCCGGGATTGTGTTTTCTTACGTCGGGCCGGGCCAGGCGGGCTCGCAGCCCTTTGCCGTCGGGCTCGGGCGGGCCTTCGACAATGTCAGCGGGCCCGGGCCGGGCTTGGGCTTGGAAATACGGCCCGTGCACAGCTCTACCTCCCAGCATGAGCAGTTATCTCCTGACGTCGAAGATTACATTCAGCGTGCAGAGGAAGCGCGTCAACTGGCCCGCTTGCACATAAGAACGCAGCAGTGAGCAGACGCACGAAGGTACAACATCTACCATCGACAAGTTACCTATGGACCTGGTGACCAAGTTTGGGTTTGGACACCCATTAGACGACGAGGTCTCAGCGAGAAACTCCTGAGCAAGTACTAAGGCGTGTGAGCGAAGTTAACTATGAAGTTATTTCAGACGGAGGTTCAGCATCGTCCCACCGCCAAGTACCGCGCACAGAGGTTGTACATGTAGTACGCCTAAAACCATATTTTACGCGGTGATTATTTTCGGTGACTATTATTTTCGTCGTGCAGCAAACTTTCTTTTCCTTTTGCCGTTGTCGGTTAGCTCTCCAAAGAACAGTGAACTGCGTTTTTTTTTCCTTTATTGCGGACCACAGACCTCATTTTCTTTCGCGTGCATCATCGCTATGTGTTATAACGTATTTCTTTTATTTTATTCTCTTCTTCATTTTTTTTTTCCTTATCGGCCCCTTCAGTGTATCTCTTGTGTGTCAGCCTCGAGTCGATGCTCCGTTGGGAGGGTGAATAATGCCACCCGGTGTTTTGAGCCACCATGCCGTGGCAAGCCGAAAAGGCGAAGAAGATGAAGGCGAGAAGCGCTAGCCGTTGGATCGTGTCTGTCATTCGCGTCTTGCTGTTCCGGTGTTCTTGCCCATACAACGCCTATAGTGCGTGACAATATGCTTGCTTTCTTTCTATCGCAGTGCTCCCTTTTTCCTTCATTCATCCACGTGCTTGGCAGGACAGCACTTCAGCTGCTAGAAGCAACAACGACGGTCATGCGATCATATGCAGGCAACCATGAAACGTGGCAACGTGATACGACAAGTCACAATAAAAGATTAGATTTCCATAACAGAAACTGTTGATAGCCGACAACCCCGCGATCGACAGAACATCAAATATTGGGAAACGGCGCATACAAATACGCACATCACCAGTGCACCTTCGAAGGCCGCATTTTTGTGCGCTCACCGGCACCACATTTTTCGCGCACGACACTACCACCAAAATCTGAGGCATCGCAAGGTTTACTTGGAAAAAAAAAGAACACTGGTGACTATCCGCATGAAATGAGTTTCCGCCAAGTTCAAGTGAACAAATGTTGCTTTTCAATTCATGCTTCGCAAGCTAGAATGAGGAAAGGAAAGTGCGACAACTCAACGCCACGATCCACCTGGTTGTGTCCGACGTACGACAGGTAGCTCCGAAGAGCCTTAGGCTTAACGAGTCGCTCGGCAACAACCGACATCCAACAGCACCCAGAATAGGCGCAGAAGAGGCAGCCGCGAGGATACATCAGCTCTATGAGGTGGCCCTACTCCGCTCACTCCACACAGGAGCTTACCGAGCGATCGGCGCCCACCGTGCGTACTTGACAGTGTAACGATGCCTGGTGTCGTTATGCAATACCAGACAGCAACGACACCCGTGGCCCCTGGTCAACCGGCTACTTAATCCGCGACTCGCAGAGCCGAAAGAGACAGAAGGAACTATTTACAGAAAACTCGGACCACCAACGAGGCTTCCGTGCTCACTCGCTTCGGCTTGACTACAATCCACGTGTTTTATGCCTCGTTCTACCAGGATGCGGAACACGTGCCTCTCGTACCGACGACTCAACAACATTCTTAGAAAAAATCAACAACTTGCGAACATAAAAAAAACTGATAGCATGCTGACAAGTTCAAGCTCACCACGGCAACCGATCTCCTCGCTCTCAAGAAAGCACGCCACCGACGCTAGCGATCGAAATCACCCCTATGTCTACTCTAATCCGGCTGAAACAAAAATTGTCCTGAACCGCTAAGAATGTCGTCCGATGTTCCAAGATGTTGGGCCCCATTGTGGAACTCGCCGCTCTCGGAACAAACTGACAGAGTACACGCCGGTTTGAACGTGGCATTTATTAACATTTACAACGCCAACGGAATGTAATACACAAGTAGTAACATGCTAAATAACTAAATACAATGTCAACACAACACACAGCGAATATAACACACACAGACAAGGGCGTACGTAGAAAATTTTTCAGGGGGGCCACACGCTTGTGGGGAGGGGGTGGATAGGGTTGGTTAGCGCTAAAAAGGCGCTATTTGTGGTCTAAATTATGCATACGAGAAAAAATAGAAACAATAAATCAGTACCGGGACTTGCGGAGATACATTGAATTTTATTAATCAACAAATAATTCAACGTAATAAGGAAAATGCGAAAAGTTAGCACCACTTGGTGAAGAAGAGTGCATGGTCAGCCTCGCTGGACGCGGGATTTCAACTCGTGCGAACTGATCACCACCAGCGCAGAGCACAATATGTTCACTAACATGTAACTGTAGACCGTTAGTTTTCTTTGAATAGTAGCTGCAGCCGTGTGGCATTTTTCTGGGCAAATTGCGTGATGACACGCGTGGTGAAATCATCCTTCTGTTTTATAACACGCTCTCGGTGCACACTCATCACTTGTACAAAGGCCGTCCAACCTGTCAGTTGTCATTGTTGAGCGTAGCCATGTTTTGACTCTTCTCATGGTACTGAAGGAGCGTTCGACGGTGCAGGTGGTAACTGTCAAGACCAGAGCTGCCTCAATGGCTTTTGCGACAGCGGGGAGGAATGTCTTGGCCTGAAGCAAAAGTTCAGAATAAATTCATTGTGAGGTGTCTCCAGATTTGTTGTGCCACATCTCGTACCACGATATGCACTTTTCCTTGAAGTTTTTGATGCTATAAAATTCTTGAAGTTCATCATCAAGGATAGCAAACTTAGCGCGGCTCAAAGACTTCATTTTCGCTGGATGAAGCTGGGGAAGTTTCAGGCTCTTCGCATTAGTCCTAGAAAAACGGCGAGCTAAAGAAGCAGTGAGAGAGTCCAAGTACGGCACATATATTGCGACGCGGTAGTATTCCTCCGGCGACTGAATGCCGTAGTTGTCCTTGTGGGTCTGAAGAGAAGCTTGTCTTGGCACAGATATCAATATGTTTAAGCGATTGGCTGCCTCACTTGCTGTTCTCATGGTGTCAGAGAACTGCTCTTCAGCGTTAGTCCGGTGGTCGCGAGAGATATTCTGCAACTCAGTGATGTGGTCGCGTACAGTATGAAAGTCCATGGTTGCACTCTGCAGAACGTTCGTAACAGGTTCCAGCCGTTCGCTGTACTTCGCTCCAATGTGCAAGACGTCTTAACCCTTCTTTTCCCGTCTTGATAAATCTGCATAAACACTTCATACAAGCTTTGCGGCTTTTTTCTAGTACAAAACATTATCCGAAATTCCAGGGGGGCGCGCAGCCGTCCCCCCCCCCCCCCTTCCGGACGCATATCCAGCTTTTGTGGATGGGATGGATGGATGCTATGAGCGTTCCCTTTAAAACGGGGCGGTGACATGTCTGCCATCAGGCTCGAAGAAAAAAAAAAAAAAGAAAACTTCCTTGTTTCATGTTGGCCTAATACCTTATCTACATTGATTAAATCTATGTTATTATACCAAAAGAATATAAATTCACGGTCCATCTCTCTGCCTCTTAAGGCAGAATGACCTTATTTTTCCCCCATTATTTATTTTTGTTCTTTATCTCTACTTTTCTGCCACCAATACTCTAACCGTGTCTTACTGATTTCTATCGCGGACGTGTGCAGCTTTCCATTGTTGTCCCTAAAACCCAAGGCTTCATGTAGACTCGTGCCCACACGTATACCTGGGTGAATATCGCCACATTCAATCAGTACATGTTCCATCGTTTCCTTAGTTCCCCCGCAGCATGTACATTGTTCTTCTTAGTTACTGAATCTCGCTTTATAACTACGCGTTCTAAGGCAGCCCGACCTTGTTTCAAACAGTAAAGCGCTTCCCCTTGAATTATCATAAAACCTTTCCCTCCTTATTTCGTTTTTCCCTTTCGGTAGTTACTCAGAGCCGGCTTCTTTTCCATCACTGCCATCCAATAAGTCCTCTCCGCCTCTCTGACCTTCCGCTTAATGCTCCTTGTTGCCATATCACCCGCACTGCTAGCCGTATATTTACTGGTGAGCCTCCTAGTTCTTTTTCTCCACTGCGTGTCAACGCTTTTTCTATACAAATACCTGAAAACCTTCTCTGCCCATCTACTGTTCTTCATTTTCCACAGCCTCTCTTCGAATCTCATTTGCTCTGAGCTTCCCTCACTTCAAAGCCTGTCCATCCCATATCGCCCTTTACAGCCTCGTTTGTCGTCTTCCCGTGAGCGCCCAACGCGAGGCGGCCCACCTTCCTTTGATTTACATCCATTCCGGATTGTACCTCTGACTTCATGCACACTACTGAGTTCGCAAATGTAAGCCCCGGGACCATCACACCCTTCCACAGCCCTCGAAGCACCTCGTACCTATTGTATCCCCATAAAGCTCTGTGCTTCATAATTGCAGCATTCCTCTTTCCCTTTGCTACCGATGCTTTCTCTTGTACCTTCATATATCTATCCCCCTCATTTACCTATACTCCGAGGTACTTGTACTCGCTTACCCTCGGTATTTTTTGGCCCTGTATAAAGACCACATGGTCTTCGTGATCATTGAATACCATCAATCCACATTTTGTTCAACTAAATCCTAGTCCTAGAGCCTCACATTCCCTTCCGCATATATCTGCCAGTCGCTGTATATCATCTTGACTGTCCGCAAATAAGACAATATCATCAGCATAAAATAGACCTGGAAGCTTCTGCTCAACCATCGTGCCGACCTGCTTGTGTGACAAATTAAATCCAATGTTGCTACCTTCTAGCGCTTTTTCCATCCTGACCATGTACAGCATGAATAACAGCGGGGACAAAGGACATCCCTCTCTCAGCCCCTTGCTAATTTCAACGCTGTCCTTGCTACTTATTCCTTCCCATTCTATACAAACTGTATTTTGTCGGTATATTTCCCTCAAAAGCTGTATACAGTCGTCACCTATGCCCACTTCTCTCAGTATATCCCACAAAATTTCCTGATTAACGTTGTCATACGCCCCGGTAATACCTAGATAAGCTACGTATAAGGGAATGTTTTCTATTTTCGATATTTCTATACACTGGGTAAGAACAAACAGATTATCGTCTAACCGCCTGTCAATTCGAAATCCATTCTGAAGTTCTCCCAAAATATCATTTTGTTCTACCCACGCTTCTATTTTTTATTTTACTGCCTGCATCGCCAGCCTGTATAGCACCGATGTAATGGTTAGCGGTCTATACGAGCGAATGTTATCCTTTTCTCCCTTGCCTTTATAGATTAAGTTCATTCTACTTTTCGCCAACTGTCTGGTATTTCCCTCTCCTGTAAGCACTTTTCTACGGCTTTCAGCAGTGCTTCTTTAGTTTTATGTCCGAGTTCGTTAATGAGGCTGACGGGAACCCCATCTAAGCCCGGAGTAGTGCGCTTAGGAATTTTTCCTTCGGCCTTCTTCCAATTGAAATTCTCTAGTACTACATCTTCGTCGGTTGCACTCCTTTGCGTACTTTTACTCACTGGGGGAATCCCCGGGGCGACCTTTTTAAACGAATCAGCTGTTATCTTTCGGATGTAACCTAGCGCTTCATACCCTTCCAATTGATTTCCTCCTTCATCTACCATATGTTGTTGCATTGTGACAGACTTGCTACCCAGCGCTTTTAGGTGGCTCCAAAATATCCTAGGCGCGGCCTTATTCTTTTCGCCAATCTCTGTCATCCAGCGTTCACGTTCACCTTCAATTTTTGCCTCGACTAATTTCTGCACAATGGATTTTTGCTCTAAATATGTTTCCCATATTTGGTTGACTTCGTCCTGTGGCCGCTTCTCCCTTTTTGTGGACACATCACAGCCAGCGCCCCTGGCGGCCCCGGCGCGATGCTAGCGCGTTTTCAATGGAACTGGCGAGTTTTTCCCGAATAATTAAGTGTAGAGGGTGAATGTTGAAAAACGCAGACCACAGAGCGCTTCTGGGAACCTAAACGGACGAGAAGACTGCAGCGATCATGTTGCAGTAAGCTTCAATTTTGTTCCCAGAGCAGTTAAAGATTGTACAATGGGAGCCTATGGAAACGGCGAAAAATGTGGCCTGTTTTTCGAGGCAAAAACGGTCACTGTCGTAAAACTATGCAAGTTATGGTAATGGTCAGGAAATCACATGTAGTCCTTACAATCAGCTTTCGTTTGAAGTCAATCTCAACTTGATGCAATTGGCATAACATTGTTCCCTAACGCGTTTTATGAAGCGCGGTCGTTCAAATATTTGTGGTAAATTGATAAACCCTTGCTTACCACCGGCGACAAGGTATCTACCGTAGCCGAGCGAGCTAATCGCTCAAGTTCAGAGCGCGGCGTAACCGCGCCGTCATAGGTTCGATTCCTGGCGATGGATCAGCATTTTCTTTTCAGCCCGTGACTTAGTTCTGCAGCTTCGCACAGGATGTCGCCGGCGAAACAAAAAAGAGCTTTCATTTCGGTTTCGGTTCTTGACTGTAATCTTGAGCTGCCGCTTCTTTTTCCTCTTTATTACATGACTTTTGTAGTGTATGTTTAAACACTCCACGCGTATCACATCTTTCAGATCTACATTTGTAATTCTTACTTTACCCTTTTATAAACGTCCTAAGGATCAGAACGCCCGATCAAGTTATGGTGAACAAAGCTATTTCGAACTTTTGTACGCGTATTGTGGTGGAAACTTATTTCTCCCTTCTCATGATGTCGTCACGACCTTCTCAGGTACCTACAATTCAGCAACGTAAAGGAAGCGAACTAAGCTTAGACAAGCGAGGCACAGTAATTAAATGACAAAGTTAGACGTTTTTGCAGTTGCTTTTTACTTTAGGGCTAACGCAAGTGTTTGTCGTAATCTTAACGAACGAAGGGGAATTTTTCGAGGGGTTCTTTTCTTTTTGTTAGACACTACTAATGAAACCAACATATAGTTAAGCCAATCAAAGAATAGGAAAAATTATTTGTTCTTTTTCAAACAGCAGTGCAATGATTTCGCCCTAGCTTAAATGAAATCAAAATCGCTATCTCGACAAGCATCAGCGGACGGCTCATATACCCTTCTATATGCTGCGCTCTCAACTCGAAGAGACTGTGCGAAATCCCCTTTCCTACCTGGAGTGGCTGTGTTCTCTTACAGCACCATTTTGTAGAGTTACGCGAGACTGCATATGAGTTAGCTGCCTGCAGCTTTACTTCATTTCTTGCTATCGCACTCATTGCATCGTCCTTGCGGTGAAACTGGGATTTTTATTCATCTCTTGACATATCTATCGCTCTACGTGAACAGAAAAAAACCCGCATGCCTTCTCCTTTAACATCACATAGTACTGTGCGCTGCATCGGATAGGTCCGTGTGATATGACGTGTGTGGATCAAAGCTTTTGGGAAGTCCAATGACTGTCCAATTACAAAACGAAAATCCTGTGATTCAGCAGCCTTTCGCACGCACTCGCAGCCCACCTCAACGTACCGCAATAAGATGCCATTTTAAACATCTGTAAATGAAAATGTGCGCAGCATGTACTGCCTGCGTAAGGCTGGAACCGAAAGCGGAGCTAGCGTTCGACCTAGCTTCTTCTAAGGTTTCGCTAGTAATACCAAGCTATTGCTAGAGGTGCAAAGTTTTTGCTAGTATAGTATTATAGGATATGGCTAGGCTTGGATAATCTATTCTTCTCAGGTTTCGGTCGGTTCCCCAGACTGCGCACTTGTTGCGTGGCTCTGAAGGGGAAATGTCGCGTCACTAGCAGTTACGTGATAGGATCTTAGTCACGTGAGAGAGAAAGTACATCTTTATTAGAGTCCAGTGCGGACGCTGAGGTTGCCCCGCGCCACCCGGTTGTTCCGAAGTTTTTGGCGCCAACACGTCCCGTCAATAGTTACCTGACGTTACGGGATTTTAGTGGCGAGACTAACTACTTGATTTTACGTGATTTTTAGTCACGTGGCTAGTTGTTACGTGATTGTAGTCACATAAGTAGATGTGCGATGTTACGTGATTTTGGTCACGCGACAATTGCAGGCCTGGTGTACAAAAAATGGTAGTCGCACGAAACAACATCCCATCATCGATATCACATATATTTTACGATTACGAGAAATTCACTTTCGTTGCTCGAAAGAGCAAGCGAAGCTGCACTCGTGCACTTTTTATCACGTTTCAAAATTGTTTGGGCTTCTACGATTTTTTGTGGAATTTTTTGTATGCTTCATTTGCTGTATTCTTTTTTCTTTCCTGGTGAAGAGCGCATATATATTGCTGTAAGTTTGAAAATATAGTCAGTTTTAAGTTC
The DNA here is from genome assembly GCF_013339695.2 of Rhipicephalus sanguineus. Taxonomy (NCBI): domain Eukaryota; kingdom Metazoa; phylum Arthropoda; class Arachnida; order Ixodida; family Ixodidae; genus Rhipicephalus; species Rhipicephalus sanguineus. The sequence continues at coordinate 1,022,699 of NC_051181.1, forward strand.
AGCGCTGTGTGTGTTTTCCAATGTCGTCCTCGTTCCTTGCGCTGTGAAACATCGAATTATGGTCTACAGCGCATTTTTGCAAACAGAAAGCAGCTGTTTTCACTTTTGCATTCCGTTCCTGCTCTTTGGAAGGTGGTGACACTTGCAAGGAGCGTTGCAAGGAGAGTTTGACCGTAGTATCTTTATGATAGCTATCGTATCACGGGCTAGCCGCCGCGCGCTGTGGCTGAATGGGTCGATCATCCATGCTGGCTGTTTGCGCGCAATCGCTGGGGCCTTGGTTCGAATCCCAATGCGGTTTTTTCTTTTTTTTTTGTCTCTCTCAGAATTGCTTATGTTTGCCGCGGTGGTACAGCGGTTACGGTGCTCGGCTGCTGACCCAAAGGGCACAGGTTTGACGGCGGCTCCAGCATTTTTGAACAAGGCGAAAATGCTAGAGCCTCGTGTACTTGGTTTTAGATGCACGTTACGAACCTGAAGTCGTCGAAATTTCCGCAGCCCTCCTCTACGGCATGCCTCATACACATATTATGGTTTGGGCACGTAGAACTCCAGCAATTATTATTACTAGTACAACGCTGTTGAAGATTTAGTTGCTTGTTTTTTTTTCGTTGGAGCATTGCAACCAAGATATTTGCTGCAGTTTCGGTGTCGCTTTTGGAAATGGAGCAAGTAAACTTCTAATGTTTTATTTTTTATTACCACACAACCCATTACTTAATAACGAAGAAAAGGAACCCAGATTTTAGTTAACCTCAACCGACTGGGGCCACCTAGAAGTCCAGAGGCCAGGCCCGTAGCTAGGGGGTATGTCCTGTTGCGATCGGCGAGCCATCCTTTGCCGCGGGGCGCCGGGACGGAAAAAAGGCAGCCGCTCACTGTGCGGCGATAAGGAAGAGCGCGAAGACGCCCGGCTGATTCTCATGCGCCAGGAGGTGCATGGTTTCAATTTGCTCGAGACAGCACCATTGTCGCCGGTGCCGGAGCGGAAATGCGACACATGGCGCCTTTGTGCCCCAGGAAAGGCCGCGACGCCGAGTTTCCGCCGAAGACGGACCTCGGACCACCGCGCTGTGCGTCTCCGGCTGGTAGGTCGTCTACGCTCAAATCAGCGCCAGCTGCCCACACGAATACCAGTGGATTTGCCGGGCCTGCAGCCGCCGTTCGGCCGCATGGGTGGTCGGCTCGAGCAGCGACATGAGGGACTCATCACAACCCGCATGCTGGCGGCAGGCTTCCCCCGACGCGACATCGTTGCGAGAACAATGCGCGTGTTCGGGTTGTGTGTGCGTGTGCTGGGGGCGGTGCCAGCAAAGTGACCTGCAAGATTCGCCGCCCGATTGGATGGAAACGTCTTCCCCTGTTTCCCCAGGTCTGGCATCTAGGGACCGCCAAGGGGTTAAAAGACGCGAGCGGATGCATGCGAAAGAGATTCCGGAACGAGCTGTCGAAATGTAAAAATGTAAATAAACCTCTAATACGCTTCTTCTGCTCCTCAGTCCGGTTCCCTCCAACAGCAGCTCTTCTTGAGGACGAGGTTTGCGACCGCCTGCCTGGACGCGTGGAAATCAGCGCAATTGCGGGAGAGCCTCCCTCCTCTACAAACTTCCAACAGTCCCAAGGGCCCGCCTCCCCTCCCAAGAGTTTGACGGAGGCGGTGTTTTACTGACAAGAATAATGAGAATAGGTGTTTCTCTCAAACTGTCAAGGCCTTCAGCAAGTGCCCCCTCCCTTTACCCAACATCCCCCCCCCCCCCCCTCGCTGACTGGCGCAGGCCGGCGGCGGGGAGCGGTGTGCACGGAACAGACGCCGAAACGGCAGGCAAGCAGACTCGGAAGCGAGCGCGGCCGCGCGCGCCGTTGCCATATCAACGACGGAGAGATCTTCAACCGGCTGCTTTGCTGCTGGCTTGCGTTTCCTTCCTTGAATTCTCGGCACTCGCCACTTTGCTATGAAAAATGCTGTCTCACGCTCATAACGTGCATGCCATTTGTGACCTGGAAGTGCCGGGCGCGCGGCGATAATGCAATCGAGAGGCATGCACGATATCAGGACTGTTTTTGTGAGGCGAAACGACACCCTTTCAACACGTTCTTTAGTGTACGCTGCTTTCCTGAAAAGCATAGGTAATTTCATAGGGAATATTAGCCGATTACACACTGCCTTTATTGCCGCAACGCCACTTCACGCCGTTGAAAGAGTAATAAGAGGGAGTAACTAAGAGGGAAGTCCAGGCATGGACACATGCATGTTGTCTTTACTGATGACTTTCCCTTAACAGGTACCCATGTTAGCAGCAATGTACAACAGAGTGAATGAAAACAGCGAGGAAGAAGACTTCAAAGCTAACAAGCGCTTTTCGCTTTACAGTTCTGCTTACCGATTCAATGAGCCAAGTATTCGACGCTCACTAGATTGCCCTCCGCACTGTGTTCCCGAGCCAAGCCTAATTACGGTTCATCAAACTAATGAACAGATCAAGCTCGTCTTGCTTGTTCGCCTCAGGTTTATGACTAACGTGGTCGGTAATGCACTATATATATATATATATATATATATATATATATATATATATACATATATATAATGTGTGTGTGTGTGTAGAGAATGCCTTGGGGGTAGTACTCACTGAAAAAAGAAAAGATGCCTTTACTAACGTTTCAGCCGTAACACCGCCTACGTAGGTCAGTGTCTTGCGAAGCCCATGCCACAGCCCCAGCGGTATGGAATGCCTTTTTTCCGGTTTTTGATGTGTGCTACATGGAGGTTCATTCAATGTAGAAAGCGCCGCGCGCATGCGCCGTTGCTCGACATGCGTTCACTGGTAGTCGCGAAGGCAACGCCACCTCTCAACGTCAACTCCTACTCTTTTATAAGCACAGAATAAATCGAGAATGCCTAATAACGTGCGGATTAATTTTAAACGCATTTTTCTCTTTAGTAAATAGCAGCGGACTGCGTACAGCATTCTGCACATCTCATTCGTGCACTATGAAGGCTTGCCCGTCATGCAACGCGACATGCCGTTGTGACTTTCAAAGCGCAATTCAACAGTGCAAATCCTAATCATATGGTGAAAAAAAAAGCTCGTTGATGTCTCTGTAATTCACAGCCAGGGTCTTGTGACACAATTCGATCGGTTGTCAGTCCCTTTAAGAAAGCACAGCGCGAATATATATAGTGACAGAGTAAGTATTTACTCTAAAATGGCGTGACCTCACTAATGCTCACCTCATGTTCCACGATCCCAAATATTTGTCCATAAGTAAATATTGAGAAGGTTATTGTGTATACATATTTGAACTTTCTCACTATCAAGGATGTAATTTCCGCGTCACTACAAAATCTGCCCTAAATGGTGGCTCTGCGCTGTACAGCACACGTGTGCGCTGTACAGTACAGAGCCACAATTTAGGGCAGATTTAGGGCCTAATCTAAGAAAAAAAAATAACATGTTATCAGATTGACAGGAATTCAATTCTTTGAGCTATTTCCACTCAGACAAAGCTGAGAGGGAATACCATGTCTAGAGGGTGTGTTCTAAAACGCATGCATCTATGATAGCACTAGGCTATTGATGCGCATTAACCAGACTTCACACCTGTGTGCAGATATCCCTATTATTAAAGTCGAGGCTACATGCCAGTTATCGTGTCTTCTGAAATATTATTAATTTTTCTTAGTCGCTTTCGCGCGTATTTCTATTGCAACTTTTATGTTGCAGTAAAATTTAATATTGAATTATATATTTCTTACTATCTATTTTACTATGATTTTCTTATCTACAATAGAGACAAAACTACCCGATACAATGGAAGGGACTTTCAAGGTGGGCCCACACGTTTGAGCCAAAAAAGAATCCCAACCAGGAATATCTTCGCAGCTTTGACATTCCTATCAAGCCAGAAGATTCCAGGATTCAATACGCGGCTGATATTTTGCATCATGAAGTACAAAAAGAAGCTCCGGTTTTGAAGACCCTCGAGCGGAGCTGTAATCATTCTATTCGACATGGGTCATTTTCCGTTGGGCTTTCAGAGGAAGAAGACAACTGCTTGAAAAGCAGTAGATATTAAGGGAAAAAGCAGATTTCGCTAGGCTTTATCTGGCTGAAGACTGGTATTTTTCAGTCATTGCTACGAGCGAAAAACTACTAATCAAAATTCCTGTGCGCATAAACACCATTGTTCTCTTAAGGGAACCTCCTGGAAAGAAAGGCTCAATATTTCCTTTGGAACGCCTGCACATCTTCGTGGCAACAGAAGGAGCTCCACTCACAACTGAAGAAATTTTCATATGCTGGGTGAACGAAAGAAGGGGAAATTAAAGGGTTCGCTTTTCTCTGATGTGTCTTGTGACCCGTTGTTGAGCAAGTAAAATGCATTTTGTATTCTACATCAGGAGTGATACAGAATAAAGAAGTGATTTTGAGAGATTGTAGGAATAGTTACTATATTATGTTGCATTAACAATCGTTGTTGTCAGCGCAAAAACGCCAAAATTCGCTCTTCTGAATTTCTTTGTGCTGATCAAAGTGGGCGATTGGGCCAGTAGGTGATTCATGATCGACTTTGTGCTTGCTGTAGTGCAAAGTTGAAAGAGGCTACGCCTACAGAACATGAAAGGAGAGCTTCAGGAGAACTTCCAGCCTATTAGAGTAACCTATTGGTGTATCTGCGCCACAGGATTCAAGACAATCACCTCGAGCATATGAGTCAGTCGACCGTGCGAAAAAAGGGGGAAAGAAAGAAAGAGAAAGAAGAAATGCAATTATGATAGATAAGTGCCTTGTTTAGCGCGATAGACGGCAGATCTAGAGATTATTACACAACACGTCAGTCATATATGTTCTACTATACGTTCATTCCTAACAAAAAAACTAACCAAGTTCACATTTTCCGGTGTACAAGATCATCTTTCAACGACTGTATCATTTTTGCACACCCGCTTTGACGGCGCCAAGCTTGCGGTGGCAGCCACATTTCAATAAGAACTAAATGAAAAGAAATAAAAACTATCTTTAACTTCCTTTTTTTTTACTCTCATTCCTAGCGTTCTCAAACTTATACAGTTCTAATTTGAGGTAACGCAAGGAGCAAACGAGCATCACCCAAATGGTAACCCAAAGGAAATTCGGTTTATTATGCAACCACAATATCCTGTTCGTACCCAAACATAATGGTTCCCGCTAGCTGAAAAAAGAAACCCGGAAAGCAGCATGCTGCTCCAATATCCCACCGGTACGGCAGCGCAAGAAACTAAACAAGCAAACAAATAAAAACACGATTCTCTTCATGCATCGCGGGCGCGTCTATAACGGCCAGACATTTGGCATGACACGTCTAGAAAAACTGCCAATTCATTGCCAGTCGTCGCCGTCGAGATAACGCCGACAAACAGCGCTCTCTTTGCTGCGCTCCGAGGTGAAGCGACCGTCTCGAGCGTGTGTACTGTTTCTTTTGATTCTCTTTTATTTAGTGACGCGTCACTGCATGCGTCATGGCGGGACTTTTGAATTCTTTAAGGTCGATACGCCACGTGGTGTCGTTCACGCGAACTAGGCCGCTGGTGTCCAGAAAAGCTGCATATGCCCATGCACAGCGAACACCACACATACAATGTACCGCGAATGCGGCATCGCCGACATTCGACTCTGCACACGAGTCCGCGGAACGGAGCCAGGGGTGCGTTTCTCAGTATACCACCCATTGGAACGTGAAATTCAAATGCTCCGTCGACGCTAGCGCCGAGAGCGCCAAGAGCCCCATTGAGTTACGGCCCTTCTGGCTGGAAGTGAAGCAACCGCGGCGCTTAAGTAGCGATTACGTTGCTTACGTCGACAGGGCAACACTGACAACAGCCGCTCGCTTGTTCTCGCCCCCTTCCAGTCCACACGCCGTTTTTTTAAAGACTACAGTCTTTTTTTGGGATACTCGAACGCAGACATTTTGGCCTGTCTTTCTGTCTGTCTGTCACACGATTCAGCCACCCGGCCAAAGTTTAAACACTTGCAGAACGCCCAGCCATCTTGAACCGGTAGCTGCGTTCATACTTGTGAACATTTCCGATTAAAAAGCAAATATTACGCATACCTGAGGCGCAGCATCAATACGTAAGTATTAGGTGGTAAGTATTATGTGGCATTTTCAGCGCAGCCTAACAAACACTAGGGTCTTTACAATTACGTATCTATGTATTTTCTAGTAAAGGAACACACCACCTAATACTTAGTCTTGATGTCGCGCCTCCGATATGCGTAATATTTGCTTTTTGATCGACAATGTTCACAAGTATGAACGCAGCTACCAGTTCAAGATGGCTGGGCGTTCAGCAAGTGCTTAAACTTTGGCCGGGTGGTTGAATCGTGTCACGGACAGACAGACAGACAGACAAAAATTTCTGCGTTCAAGTATCCCAAGAAAGACTATCGTCTTTAATAATGCAATGGACTACTTATTAACCGCTGTACTAATACCAAACACAAAACAGCTCCATATATGTATGACTGGATGTTTCACAAATACACATGGAATGCTGGACACCTTCATTAGTGATAAACAAAATGAAAAAGCAGATTTAGCAGAGTTAGCAGAGTTAGCTTGACAGTTTGCTGGCGGCAGCGGGATGAAGGCGATGGCCAGTTTATGCAGCAGCACATAACATACCAAGAAACGCGTATTACTCAATGGCCAGGTGAAATAGGCCTACTACGCAGCTTTTCTTTCACCGCGAATACAATGCATAGCTGCAAGATAACGTCACTGAAGGGCATAGGTCGGCAAAAAAATTGGTGCTCACTCAGACTCACTCAAGAAATGTATTTTTCTCTGAGGGCTCACTCGGACTCAGACTCACCAAACTTTTCCTCAACCGGACTCACTCGGACTCAGACTCACTAAACTTTTTCTCAGCCGGACTCACTCAGGATCAAACTCATCAACATATTACTCAGCCAGACTCACTCAGACTCAGACTCACGGCTTCATCTGAGTCTGAGTGAGCCTGAGTGAGTCGACACATGAGTCTGTTGGCGTACAATTAGCTTTCTCGATCATGGTGTCAATCTTCTCTAACGCCAGTTATCTCCCATAATCAGTGGTCCACGATACGCGTTTTTATCTTGTACCTTCAAATACGAGTTATCATCATATATTATCATTGTCATATATCGACCCAGTAAGGGCAGTTTTAGGAAATACGCGACTCACACGAGATATTTTGATCAAAAACTTCCCATGAAAGAGTGCGGGGGGAGGTCATGACACCCCTTCGCCTAACTCACGCCTCTGATCAATAAATATTGAGGTGGCGCATGAACGCAACTGCGCTGGGATATGACTGAATAGGCTTGCGTATAAGAGTAAGGCTGAAGATGAATAGATATGACCATTAGTCTGCAACAAAAGGCGGAGCTCACTCAGACTCACGAAATGTACATTGGGCTAGGCCATGGTGTAAGAATAAGTTAGGCGATGACTCTGCCGCCGGCGCCGCGTCCAGATTGTGTTCGCCGCCTTGGCTGTTTCCTTTTGGCTGCGACAGGTGGCGCAAACAGACGGGGGCTAGAGGACGGACGTGTTTTTCGTGGCCTCCGGAATGACAGCGTCAGACAAGTTATTTTTTGCATGATTCGAGCTTGTTTTTTTAGTTATATGAGTACATAAGGCACTAGATTGAAGCTTAATAGGGCTTACAACTTTGCACTGTTTCCTGTGTGACAGTCACCTGGGTTTTTTTATTACTTGTTTGTTCAGCCACCACGTGGCTGAAAGGTACACATGTGCTTTGGAGTGTAGCATACTTGCGGAGTTTTGTGATACCATTTGGCTTTAAGTGTATCTAATCCGCCGTGTGAACGATCTAGCCATGGTCAAAAAGACCGTAAAGTGTTCAGGGTACGGAATGGGATAGAAAATAGAGGTTTGTACGGATGAGAAGACAGAGGGAGCTGACGCCAAGTGTAAGCAATGCGAGTTAGAGGCGAAAATGGAAATAATGATGGCTGCCCAGAATGAGCTCATGGTAAGAATCGCCGAGCTGGAGAATGCGTTGGCGACAGAGCGGGAAAAAACGATCGCTATGGGGGAAAGGCTTAAGTCAGCCGAGGAGAAGTTAGCAAAGGTAGTAATGGTGAACAAGGAAGCAAGCGACAGCGGGAACAGCGGGGCATCGACCCCCACAGTGGTAGACGGGAAGGGGGAAACAGGTTTGGAAAAAATCACAGCATATCCACGGAGTGAATGATGATGAGTGGGCGAAGCTGCGGGGGTTCATCGGTAAACCGTGAATCTTCCGTGAATTCTGCCCAGTACATGATCACCGACGTGAGATCGGGCGCGCTTATACTAAAGGTTCGATGAGAGTTATGACGACTTGCAGCTCACTTTAATTTTACATGTACGCTGTGAATTTTCGTTGTTTAATCACGCACAGGAGAAACCGCACACACGCACTACCTTGGAGGTCAAAATCCAGTGCCTATATATACGGGGTGGTCAGTCAACGGTTGTGCAGCGCGAGCGGTCGGTTTTTTTTAATCAAGACGCTGCCGCGACGCTGCCTCGCGACGCTGCCTGCGTCGGCGCCGCTGCGCCGCGAGGCAAGATAGGGGGGGGACCGTAGGAGAGGAGAAAGAGGGGGAAGCGTAGGAGAGGAGAGGGCGATACATATCACGTACTGTCGCCGCGCATTGTCCTTAGGGAGCCTTCATGTGTGCACGCCCCTTCCGTTTTTAAGACTGGTTATGGGAGAGGGGATGGGGGAGGGGTATGGGAGAGGGGAAGTAGGG